>NC_092162.1:39112035-39352035 GCF_045791955.1 Oncorhynchus clarkii lewisi | reverse complement strand
GGCAGCTAGGGTAGGAAAGGCAGGAACTCAACAGCACTAGGGTTAAAAGAAGAAAAGGAGGTGATAGGACAGAGGGAGAGGTTAAAGAAGAGGAGGAAGTTAGGAGAAAGAAAGAAAGAAAGAAAGAAAGAAAGAAAGAAAGAAAGAAAAGAAAGAAAAGAGAGTAACAGGAATAAAGGGGAGCAGAGAAGGGATAGATGGGGGAAGGTAGAGGAGAGTAGCAGAGCAGAGCAATTTACATTTACCCATAATCCTCTTGATGGAATTAACTCCTTTTATAACTGTCACTTCAATTAGTGCCCCAATACCTGAGGTTAACTAATGACTCTGTGTTTCCTGACTGAATTAATCTATTTCCCATTTTTATCCATTAAAAATAACTTAATTCAAACAGTACGCTAAAATGCCTTTATAGGACCCTTAGCTCTGGGGAACAACTTAACCAACAACACTAGGGCCAAGAGCCATATAAAGTTAATTGAATGATGCCACTAATTAAGTAACTTGATAATTGGCCAAGACAAAGCCACACTGGTCTGGGACCGTCCAATAAGGATTAACTTAGTGCCACTTTTTAAGAGAAGGGAGTCTTTTCCAACAGAGCACCTCCACTGTTAAAGTGTTTGAGTGTGTGTGTGTGTGTGTGTGTGTGTGTGTGTGTGTGTGTGTAGCTGCAGGAAGTAGGAGTGTGGAAAAATCTGATTTTCTTCACAAAAGTAGTGCATTGGGCCTGCGACTATGTATGTGTGCGCATAGGCTTCTGGTCAAAAGTAGTGTACTATATAGGGTATAGGGTGTCATTTGGGACCCAGACAAAGATAGCCAATTATATGCAGTGGGGTACTGTGGGGTGCTCGGACTAAGAGTGGTGGAGAAAAAGAGCTGATGCACCACGGGGTTTGATATTACAAGAGGGGGGTTTTAAAGTATGGTCTGTGTGTGTGTGTGTGTGTGTGTGTGTGTGTGTATCTGTGTGTGTGTGTGTGTGTGTACCTCTCTGTGTGTGTGCATGCCAGTGTGTGTATGGGGATGGCAGCTGGGAAGCAGACACAGTCCAGAAGAACTGCACCCTAGCAACTACGCTTTTCAGCAGATGGCAGCTCCGTAGCAACAGCCACCCTACATCACAATGGCCCCTGCCTGGTAACATCTCCATCACTCCATAACCTCTGGCACGGAGGATGAGATATGGATGGTGTTATTTGGGGGAATGACAGATTCAGAGGGAAAGCATTCAATCCTCTTCACCACTGCAGACAGACACTGTGAAACCACTGTTTCCCGTGAGTGTGTGTGTGTGTGTGTGTGTGTGTGTGTGTCTATAACCACTTTTTCCTGTGTGTGGGTTTGCAGTGCACAGTGAATCAGGGTGGGAATGTGGACAGACCGCTAGGCCACTGTGAGAAATCAGTATGATGTCTGTGGTCAGGCTCAGTGCCTCGGGCCCTGGTGGAGAGAGGTGGACAGAGGAGTAGGGCAGTTAAGGTAGGAGGGAGGGTTGGTTGAACTCTGTGGTGTGTGTGTGTGTCTGGCATGACTGTGTGTGCTGTAATAATTCATGGGGCATTACCGGCCCCCACACATACAGACCATGACCCCTTGATTATCTCTATTGGCTTGACGGGACGGGTTGCTCCTTCCCAGTTGGCCTGCTAGGATCTCATTCAGATGAAATCATCTTCTAAACCACAGGACTGCTGCAGAGATAGAGTCCTCAATGACAGCACAGCCATGCTCGCTGAACAGACTTCACACAGCCTGCCTTGATGCTTGCTGCTCATAGGGTGGAATAGGGGCCCCGCTTTAAGTATTGTTTGGTACGAGGACAGGGGTGACAAAGCAATGACGAGAGGGTGCCCGACATTGTTAGAAATAAAATATCTTGGAGAAACACGAAATACTGCATTGTAATTGGAACTATCAAAAAAAGGCATGTTTCTATACGTTGATCATTTGCAAACGACTTTGTGGTGAAAAACAGCGACTAAGCCTCCAACGGTTAAACATCACTATACATTCTAGAGATTCTCTGGTGTGCCATCAATGCCAATCTTCTGTTATGGAAGGCGATTACATGTGCGTGTGTTTGCATTGTTCATAGACATCTGGCAGAAATCTTAACTAGCATTTTTGCTAAATGTGAGCACCGAGTGGGTAGAGTCCATATGTCAAAATAGCATGTGCACTCTACTTGTCTGTCCAACTGTGGCTCTGTGTCTACCTACAACCTACCTTATCAACCGGGATCACACAAAGGCTGGGGTCATTCAAATCGGAGTATATCAGTGGGACATTGTCTACATGCAAACCGCTGCAGAATATAGATAGAGACAAAGAGGGAAAATGGGGTGTTTTTGGTTTTAATTACAGCAATAGCGGGCAAGGGCTCAGCTCTGACACACCAGCACAGGAATGTTTATTTGCTGCAGTTTAGGAGCAATGGTGGCTTACGGGAACTCTGACACATTCCTGTGTCACTCTCTCACTCTCTCTGACACACACACACGCGCTCGTGCCCACATGTGAGTGAGCACACACACAACCACCCTGACCCTTCTAGCTCCTTTCCACAACCACTAGCACACACCTAAACACCTAATCAATGTGGCATCTCAAATATTAAACATCCTAATCTGACATTGCTGACATCATTATCAGACATTGTGATACTGTGACTGACTTCCCTAGAAGACGCTAGCACAGCAATGACTCAGTGGGAGATGTTTAATGTATCATATCATTGACTACACACTCCAAAGCAGGAGAGAATTGCCCACGAGTGTGTGTAACCAAAGACACTTTTGGTGTAACTCCGTATGACTGTGCATTGAGTGGGTGTGAATTTGATGGTAAAAGCACCTTTTTTTCATCAGTAAGTCAAAGTTCTCTGGTCCCATCCGTTCTCCTCGCTGAAGTGTCTGGCAGCCGGCCCCTGTAAAGAAGACATTTCTTTTGGCAGACGGGTTTCTAACGGCAGTGACACAGGGGACAGCCAACCACAGGAGCCACACATCTTCCAGTCAGCGTGCACGGGGAGAACTGCTGCTTGCATAAACTGGCCCTCCTCCAACACATACACAGGAATGAAAGCACATGAAAGCAGACATCCACACAGGCAGGCTCACATACACACACACACACACACAGAAGGAACGTTTACACACACACAAACACTCCCTGCTGCCCCCACCCTTTTCTCACTGCTCTGCTCACCAAACTCTGTAATCGCTTCCAGACGCAGTGTTATCCTGTCTCAGCCTGGCTGACAATGAGGTTAAGTCCCAAATGGCACCCTATTCCCTATGCACCATCCATGGGGCTCTAGTCAATAGTAGTACACTACATAGGGAACATGGTGCCATTTGTGATGGAAGCCAAGGTTTGCACCCTCCAAATATGTCCCCTCTCTTTCACCAACTTTCTCAGGGCCAGGACTCAAGTTACTTTAATATCAGGTGATATAACTTACAGAGGCCTAATACTGTGACATGTCAACATTGCAACGGCCTAGCCCTAACCAGTCCTTTATGTAGGCTATCCTAAGCATTTATGTGAGACTGTAATTTAAATGTTTTGAATATAAAACTGTTATGAATGACTAACAATTGCTGCAAAGAAAATGCTGTCAGTGTAATGGCGATTCCCGCCACTTTCACAGTTCATGATGCATTCAAGTAGAATTTGCCTTCAGTAGATTTAGTTAGATGATGTTTCCATTTGCTATAGGATATAAAGTTCAAATACATTTTGTTAAGCGCCTACCGTATAAATGGGGAGTAGAGGTGTAATCCATGTTGTTCTAGTGAGACGGTAAGAACCGCTCCACAGAGTTTTCAAACCGACCGCGGTCACCTCTCACCTGTTCAAACCTCTGGTTCAAACACTTTCTCATCACTGGTCATATGATCAGTGACCTATCACCCCACGTGAGCTCCTAGAAGTGTATTTCTTTGCCCTAGTGCAAAACAAGCTCAAACCGACCCCGAGGAGACAACATGCACACATACATGACATTAGCACATAAGCAGGACAGAATGGTTCCATGGTGTGCGTCAACGCCGACTGCTGGAAACAAGACGTTCTCACTGTCCCACAACATTTCCCAAACTTGGTCCATGGGACCCCAAGGTGTGGGCGTTTATTTTTTTTTGCCTTAATTTGATTCAAATGATCAAAGCTTCTTCTTTGATGAGGTTTAACGGTGGTTGGCATCCAGTAAATGTTCCATTACCGCCACACTTCGCTTCATTTTTTTCCTTTCTAAAAAAAAAAAAAAATCAACAACAACAAAAAAAGTACAACAAATACCTTACCATCTACCACTACACACACCAAAAATTATAATAAGTACCATATATTTAGTCCTACTTCAGGCCAACAGCCTGAAAGGATGGGACATCACCACTTAACACACCCTGTAATTCTTGCACACCCAAATACCACTCTGCAGCTGCCACCACAACCTCTACTTTCTGTGACTTACATTCCATCCCTGCAGTACAGTTGATAAACATTACTGTAAATGCCAAAAATACAATTTTACTGAAACATATATCACTCTGTGCTGGTACAGATCTACTACTCACACCACTCTTCTGATCCCTCCCCCTTGACCCATCTTCCCATCTTCCCTTACTTTCTTCACTGCCTCAGCATATGACAACTTCTGCACTACTCTAACCCTGGAAACCTCAACCTACCCAGCCCCATGGGCACCCTTACAATGAACACATACCACTACTTTCAAAGCTTGATAATTAGTTGATTATTTGAATCAGCTGTGTAGTGCTTGGGCAAAAACCAAAACGTACACCCCTTGGGGTCCCGAGGACCGAGTTTGGGAAGCCCTGCCTCCCCCTCTGCTGTACCAGCTCATAAACCAGTCAATGCCGACATCTAGCGAACGTCCACACAAAACGCACATGTGGTCTGCACATGCGCACTGCTCTCCCGTCGGACGGAAAAGACGCATGAATTTCCTTCCCACTTCCGTCTCGTTCTCTTTCCAGCCTTCTATGCCACGATGGTAAGAGCGCGTCTGATTCTTCTACAGGCCCAGCATGTTGAGTTTGAAAATACACACCAAAATACACCGCCGAATTGGTCATTTATTTGTAGAAAATAATCATATGTAGTCCTTTCTTCATAATTTGGGTACGAAAAGTGTTTATATTTGGTATATTAGTTGTAAATATGGTTCGCTAACTAGCCACAACAAGCACGCGTTAGCGTATGTGTGCTTGATAACCTGTTATGGGTCGTTTGTTGAAAATCATGGAGCTAAACTGTTATAGTAATTAGGCGCATAATCCGTCCTCAGAGCCGTTAGAAGTACTCGATAACGTTATTAACATTAAGAGTGTAGGAAACAAACTAGCCGTTTACCTTAACTAAGCCTACCAAGTACCCGTTTTTCCAATGAGCAAATAGGCTTCTGAGTACGTTCGTTGTCAGAATTATGTGGCGCAGGTGAATAGGTAAACCAGTATCTATGTATGCGGGTGTTGATGTTAAACACATTTCCCCAAATATTGTAAGTTAGATACGATCTGTTCAGGAACGTTCTGTGGGTAAAGTTGTCAAGTCGTGTTGCAGGCGCACACATTGGTTTCCGTAGCCACCATTAAAATAACTGGACATCTCATCCACCTCTCCCCAGACTAAGAAGAGAAGGAATAACGGCCGTGCCAAGAAGGGTCGTGGACATGTCCAGCCCATCCGCTGCACTAACTGTGCCCGGTGTGTGCCTAAGGACAAGGCCATCAAGAAGTTTGTCATCAGGAACATTGTCGAGGCTGCTGCGGTGAGGGACATCACAGAGGCCAGCGTGTTTGACTGTGAGTAGCTGCTGAATGATGTTGTCAAACATACAAATATCTACGTTTTTGTGTTGGCAAATGTACTTGCATGTATCTGGTGTATTGGGATGATTATGCTGGGGGAAATGTGACAGTATCAGGGCAAGTGCTTTTGTATTTTTTTCCCTGTACACGTGTGGCTGTATTGAATGACCTAGACTACAGTGGATTACAGTTAAATAAATAAAACATGTAATAATTTAAATGTAGTATCAATATTCTGGCCCAGCTGTGAGGTGCCATTGATCTGACCTTGCCCTTATTGTTGTCTCCCTTCTAGCATATGTGCTGCCCAAGCTGTATGTGAAGCTGCACTACTGTGTGAGCTGTGCCATCCACAGCAAGGTGGTGAGGAATCGCTCCACTGAGGCCAGGAAGGACCGCACACCACCACCTCGCTTCAGGCCCAGTGTAAGTTATAGACCCTTAACTAGGAACTAAAAGGAGTAAACGGCCTCAACAGTGCACCTCCCTTAATTAAACTACTGGAAGTACTGCGTTGGATGTGATTGCAGAGATTATGGAAGGGCGTGTTTGGTGGGCTTTTACATTCAAAAGCCATGTAGCCTAAGAATGTCAAGTTAAATTGACCTCAGCTAGCTAGTCAATTGACAAACTAAACTCATTGATCTATAAACTTGGAAGCATGATCTGAATCTTTCCCAATTCACCTAGTCTGGATCCTAAAGCTCTTTTTGGGACAGGAAGTTAAGATGGTAGACAAAGTGAAAGTATATTATGAAAGCATGTTATGAATATTTTGACTAAATATTATTTTTATTTTCTCCCTTCTAGGGTGGTGCCCCAAGACCACCTCCAAAGCCCATGGGTTAATGTGGTGGACTATCCTAAGGGTTACTGTCAGTTTTATGTGAAAATAAAAGTGATTTAACTGTACATCAGAAGTGTTACATTTGTATGGCACCTTGGGAGCAGAATATCTGAAATACTGTATATTAAATATGCTAATTTAATGGAGTCAGAACATTAACATGTATTTTTATTGGAAACAAATAAGTTGGAACAGAGCTGGGTTGCATACCATAACATAATTTGATATCAAAAGTAACACTTATTTTAAAGAATGAGGCAGTTTCACGTCTTTGTCATGAGGTAAAGTTTTCTTTGTCACATTACATTGGTCACAAAATTAAAACATTGCAATTCAGTGAAAGGCTAATGACAGGAATATGGGCAATTCCACAGTAAGTGTGACAGGATTTTTCACTGTCAAACAAAAGCCATACATTTGCCTCTGGTCATTCTGTTACCAATCTTTGCATCTGCACTGTTCAAGTAAAGGTTGTTGTAAAATGTTCTATGGAAATTCAAAGTAGTCCTTGTGCATAGAGTTGTATGGTTAAACTTTGCACTCAATGGATTTTGTTTGCGATGCTCAGGTTTTTCATTTTTAAATGTGTTACAAGAGGTGCTTGAAGATGGCAGCCCCCATGCACTTAATACAAACTCGTTTTGCTAAGTCGGCTGTATATTGCTCTGTTACTCAATTTTTTTGTATGATCATTAGCGTATACATGATCCCAATTTTAGCTTACGCAGCCAATTTGAAAAATCTAAAATTTGATTTAGTTGATTTTATTGGCACAATGAACCATATCGTGCACGGTAGTTTAAAAACATTGGCTAATGTTAACGAAAACAAGAGATCACAGCCCGTGAGTCATAATCATAGTGGGCAGGTCCAAGCACGAGCTAGCGCGATCCTATTGGAACGTTCTAGCATACGTTTGCATATTCCCGTTAGGTAACCCCTTGTCTGAAGTACGCATGTGCAATGCCTGAATTCGCCTTTGCACTTCTAATCAACGCGAATTTTTAAAAAGGTAAGGACTACAAAATTTAGTCCACTCTGTTCGTAACATATTTTAGTTTTGGGAACAGAACTACTGAGATCCACATTTTTAATCGATAAAATTAGCAAAATCTCGGGCAAAATCTTATCTTTTTCCACTGCCGATCACTGGGTCAAGCGGATACTTCACATTTAGACATCCAGTGAAATATCTGGTGTTAAAACGATGTCAGATTCTGCAATATTTATGTACGTTGACCATTGCTCTCAGGGTTGCCATGCTCGCTATTTTCTAGCTAAATTTGGATAACGTTTTCGCTGGTGAAAATGTATTGGTCGCGGGTTTTTGAACTACTTCTAAATTGCACCGCGGCCGCCATTGAATTGCCATGGCATTTCTCTTTAAATGTGACCTGTTGATTTGTAAGACAGCGAGTCGGGCTGATCGCTCGGAGACTGCATTCTAATGTTGACTTAGTTTTATTTGAGCAATCAAGCGAAGTGTTTTATGCATGCTCAGTTCTTAGGTCTCGGGGGCTGCCCGAGTGGAAATGTGGAATGGAAGTTATGGAACTACCTCCCGTGGTTCATTTTACGGGGGAAAGTCTTCAATGAAACTGACATTAAATATGGAGAATGATACATTTGCCTCTGTTGGCCATCAAGTAGCCTATTTAATTTATATTCCATATGTTAAATGACGATATCACTGAAGTCATTGCAAATCAATTTGTGCCAGTTTTGCAGCCTCCCTGGAGCTGGCAACCCAATTTCATACATAAACTGAAGTTAAAGGCTATTGTTGTAGCCTTGTGTTATTATGCAATTATTAATGGACATGTTTAATTTCAGAAGTAATCAAAGCTCTATCGTAATTGCCGAGCAGTTGTTAGAACATTAGATTAACGGTAACAGTAATCAGATTAGGCTACATGTAAAATAATAATGTAATTCAATGTTTGTCAACAAAACGGAGAACATTAGATTAACGGTAACAGTAATCAGATTAGGCTACATGTAAAATAATAATGTAATTCAATGTTTGTCAACAAAACGGAGAACATTAGATTAACGGTAACAGTAATCAGATTGTTTGTCAACAAAACGGGCAGTTAACAAGCATATTCATTTCATATACTGTACCAGTCAGAAGTTTGGACACACCTACTCATACAAAGGTTTTCTTTATTTTTTACTATATTCTACATTGTAGAATAATAGTGAAGACATACAAAATATTAAATAACACATGGAATCATGTAGTAACCAAAAGAAGTGTTAAACAAATCAAAATATACACTGCTCAAAAAAAAAAAGTGAACACAAAAATAACACATCCTAGATCTGAATGAATGAAATATTCTTATGAAATACTTTTTTCTTTACATAGTTGAATGTGCTGACAACAAAATCACACAATTATCAATGGAAATCAAATTTATCAACCCATGGAGGTCTGGATTTGGAGTCACACTCAAAATTAAAGTGGAAAACCACACTAGGCTGATCCAACTTTGATGTAATGTCCTTAAAACAAGTCAAAATGAGGCTCAGTAGTGTGTGTGGCCTCCACGTGCCTATATGACCTCCCTACAATGCCTGGGCATGCTCCTGATGAGGTGGTGGATGGTCTCCTGAGGGATCTCCTCCCAGACCTGGACTAAAGCATCCGCCAACTCCTGGACAGTCTGTTGGTGGATGGAGCGAGACATGATGTCCCAGATGTGCTTAATTGGATTCAGGTCTGGGGAACGGGCGGGCCAGTCCATAGCATCAATGCCTTCCTCTTGCAGGAACTGCTGACACACTCCAGCCACATGAGGGGGCATTGTCTTGCATTAGGAGGAACCCAGGGCCAACCGCACCAGCATATGGTCTCACAAGGGGTCTGAGGATCTCATCTCGGTACCTAATGGCAGTCAGGCTACCTCTGGCGAGCACATGGAGGGCTGTGCGGCCCCCCAAAGAAATGCCACCCCACACCATGACTGACCCACCGCCAAACCGGTCATGCTGGAGGATGTTGCAGGCAGCGAACGTTCTCCACGGCGTCTCCAGACTGTCACGTCTGTCACATGCTCAGTGTGAACCTGCTTTCATCTGTGAAGAGCACAGGGCGCCAGTGGCGAATTTGCCAATCTTGGTGTTCTCTGGCAAATGCCAAACGTCCTGCGCTGTGTTGGGCTGTAAGCACAACCCCCACCTGTGGACGTCGTCGGGCCCTCATACCACCCTCATGGAGTCTGTTTCTGACCGTTTGAGCAGACACATGCACATTTGAGGCCTGCTGGAGGTCATTTTGCAGGGCTCTGGCAGTGCTCCTCCTGCTCCTCCTTGCACAAAGGCGGAGGTAGCGGTCCTGCTGCTGGGTTGTTGCCCTCCTACGGCCTCCTCCACATCTCCTGATGTACTGGCCTGTCTCCTGGTAGCGCCTCCATGCTCTGGACACTACGCTGACAGACACAGCAAACCTTCTTGCCACAGCTCGCATTGATGTGCCATCCTGGATGAGCTGCACTACCTGAGCCACTTGTGTGGGTTGTAGACTCCGTCTCATGCTACCACTAGAGTGAAAGCACCGACAGCATTCAAAAGTGACCAAAACATCAGCCAGGAAGCATAGGAACTAAGTGGTCTGTGGTTACCACCTGCAGAACCACTCCTTTATTGGGGGTGTCTTGCTAAATGCCTATAATTTCCACCTGATGTCTATTCCATTTGCACAACAGCATGTGAAATTTATTGTCAATCAGTGTTGCTTCCTAAGTGGACAGTTTGATTTCACAGAAGTGTGATTGACTTGGGAGTTACATTGTGTTGTTTAAGTGTTCCCTTTATTTTTTTGAGCAGTGTATTTTAGATTCTTCAAAGTAACCACCCTTTGTCTTGACAGCTTTGCACACTTGGCAGTCTCTCAACCAGCTTCATGAGGAATGCTTTCCCAACAGTCTTGAAGGAGTTCCCACAAATGCTGAGCACTTGTTGGCTGCTTATCCTTCACTCTGCAGTCCAACTCATCCCAAACCATCTCAATTGGGTTGAGATTGGGGAGGCCAGGTCATCTGATGCAGCACTCCATCACTCTCCTTCTTGGTCAAATAGCCCTTACACAGCCTGGAGGTGTGTTCGTTCATTATCCTGTTGAAAAACAAATGATAGTCCCTCTAAGCGCAAACCAGATGGGATGACATACCGCTGAAAAATGCTGTGGTAGCCATGCTGGTTAAGTGTACCTTGAATTCTAAATACATCACAGCATCACCAGAAAAGCACCATCACACCTCCTCCATGCTTCACGGTGAGAACCACACATGCGGAGATCATTCGTTCACCCACTCAGCATCTCACAAAAACACGGCCAAATCTAGACTCATCAGACCAAAGGACAGATTTCCACCAGTCTTATGTCCATTGCTTGTTTCTTGGCCCAAGCAAGTCTTCTTATTATTGGTGTCCTTTAGTAGTGGTTTCTTTGCAGCAATTTGACCATGAAGGCCTGATTCACGCAGTCTCCTCTGAACAGTTGATGTTGAGATGTGTCTGTTACTTGAACTCTGTGAAGCATTTATTTGGGCTGCAATTTCTTGGGCTGGTAACTCTAATGAACTTATCCTCTACAGCAGAGGTAACTCTGGGTCTTCCTTTCCTGTGGCGGTCCTCATGAGAGCCAGTTTCATCATAGCGCTTGATGGTTTTTGCGACTGAACTTGAAGAAAGTTTCAAAGTTCTTGAAATTTTTCACATTGACTGACCATGTCTTAAAGTATTTTACCTTTATTTAACTAGGCAAGTCAGTTAAGAACAAATTCTTATTTACAATGATGGCTTACCCCGGCCAAACCCTAACCCAGATGACGCTGGACCAATTGTGCACCGACCTATGGGACTCCCAATTATGGCCGGTTGTGATACAGCCTGGAATCGAACCAGGGTCTGTAGTGACACCTCAAGCACTGAGATGCAGTGCCTTAGACCGCTGCTACACTCGGGAGCCCAATGACGGACTGTCGTTTTTCTATGCTTATTTGAGCTGTTCTTGCCATAACATGGACTTAGTCTTTTACCAAATAGGGTTATCTTCTGTGTACCCCCCTACCTTGTCACAAAACGTATTAAGGATAGAAATTCCACAAATAACCTTTTAACAAGGCACACCTGTTCATTAAAATGCATTCCAGGTGACTACCTCATGAAGCTGGTTGAGAGAATGCCAATAGTGTGCATGTTGTCATCAAGGCAAAGGGTGGCTACTTTAAAGAATCTCATATAAAATATATTTGATTTGTTTAACACTTTTTTGGTTACTACATGATTCCATATGTTATTACATAATTTTGATGTCTTCACTATTATTCTACAATGTAGAAAATAGTAAAATAAAGAAAAACACTGGAATTAGTAGGTGTGTCCAAACTTGGTACTGTACATAATATTCATATTTAACTCAGTCATTGAAATTATGACCCCATCCTCAGTAGCCTATTCCAGCAGGCTTTTGGCAAACACAAGACCTTCTTACCTTGAAATCTATTCATTTTGAATGAAGTAGGCTGTTCATTTGAACTAAGCAAGCTTCTAAATCGTTCAGTTTACATCTTGCCTATATCTTGTCTAGGCTACCGTAGACTATCTGAAAGAGATTGTAGGCCTATCAGGAGCTGTAGGCTACCAAGTTTACTCTAAAACCAGAGCTAAATTGAATTACAATCATAAACTCAAATTCTAATTTGTAAATTATGCCTATTGAAATGACAAGTTGATCTCACAAATGGGCAATTTATAACTGTTTGTATTCTTAACATTTGGCACATAATAACAGCACAATTGCCAGAAAATAGCCTAACATTTGTTTTTTTTTATGGTCATCCAAGTTTTTTTTGCTCAAAAATGCGCAAAGGGGATATATTTACAATTATAAGCCTGGTTCGAGCCCTAAATGCTGATTGGCTGAAAGTCGTGGTATATATCAGACCATATACCATTTGTATGACCCAAAAATATTTGTTACTAGTTTATAATAGCAATAAGGAACCTGGGGGGTTTGTGGTATATGGCCAATATACCACGGCTAACAGCTGTGGTATATTGTCAAAAATACTGGATGTTGTTGACAAGCATATTCAGTTCATATACAGTAGGGCAAAAAAGTATTTAGTCAGGCACCAATTGTGCAAATTCTCCCACTTAAAAAGATGAGAGAGTCCTGTAATTTTCATCATAGGTACACTTCAACTATGACAGACAAAATGAGAAAAAAAATCCAGAAAATCACATTGTAGGATTTTTAATGAATTTATTTGCAAATTATGGTGGAAAATAAGTATTTGGTCAATAACAAAAGTTTATCTCAATACTTTGTTATATACCCTCTTTTGGCAATGACAGAGGTCAAACGTTTTCTGTAAGTCTTCACAAGGTTTTCACACACTGTTGCTAGTATTTTGGCCCATTCCTCTATGCAGATCTCCTCTAGAGCAGTGATGTTTTGGGGCTGTTGCTGGGCAACACGGACTTTCAACTTCCTCCAAAGATTTTCTATGGGGTTGAGATCTGGAGACTGGCTAGGCCACTCCAGGACCTTGAAATGCTTCTTACGAAGCCACTCCTTCGTTGCCCGGGCGGTGTGTTTGGGATCATTGTCATGCGTAAAGACCCAGCCACGTTTCGTCTTCAATGCTCTTGCTGATGGAAGGAGGTTTTCACTCAAAATCTCACGATACATGGCCCCATTCATTCTTTCCTTTACACGGATCAGTCGTCCTGGTTCCTTTGCAGAAAAACAGCCCCAAAGCATGATGTTTCCACCCCCATGCTTCACAGTAGGTATGGTGTTCTTTGGATGCAACTCAGCATTCTTTGTCCTCCAAACACGACGAGTTGAGATTTTACCAAAAAGTTATATTTTGGTTTCATCTGACCATATGACATTCTCCCAATCTTCTTCTGGATCATCCAACTGCTCTCTAGCAAACTTCAGACGTACCTGGACACGTCTGGCACTGCAGGATTTGAGTCCCTGGCGGCGTAGTGTTTTACTGATGGTAGGCTTTGTTACTTTGGTCCCAGCTCTCTGCAGGTCATTCACTAGGTCCCCCCGTGTGGTTCTGGGATTTTTGCTCACCGTTCTTGTGATCATTTTGACCCCACGGGGTGAGATCTTGCGTGGAGCCCCAGATCGAGGGAGATTATCAGTGGTCTTATATGTCTTCCATTTCCTAATAATTGCTCCCACAGTTGATTTCTTCAAACCAAGCTGCTTACCTATTGCAGATTCAGTCTTCCCAGCCTGGTGCAGGTCTACAATTTTGTTTCTAGTGTCCTTTGACAGCTCTTTGGTCTTGGCCATAGTGGAGTTTGGAGTATGACTGTTTGAGGTTGTGGACAGGTGTCTTTTATACTGATAAGTTCAAACAGGTGCCATTAATACAGGAAACGAGTGGAGGACAGAGGAGCCTCTTAAAGAAGAAGTTACAGGTCTGTGAGAGCCAGAAATCTTGCTTGTTTGTAGGTGACCAAATACTTATTTTCCACCATAATTTGCAAATAAATTCATTAAAAATCCTACAATTCGATTTTCTGGATTTTTTTTCTCATTTTGTCTGTCATAGTTGAAGTGTACCTATGATGAAAATTACAGGCCTCTCTCATCTTTTTAAGTGGGAGAACCTGCACAATTGGTGGCTGACTAAATACTTTTTTGCCCCACTGTAGATATTATTCATATTTCATTCAGTGACTGAAATTACAGTCCCATCTTCAGTAGCCTTTTCCAGCAGGCTATTGGGAAACATAAGCACTTCTTACCTCGGAATCGCCAAACTATTCATGTTACATCTATTCAGTTTACATCGTGCCTACAATTTTTTTGTTGTTGTTTTTTTTGTTGTTGAATTTTACCCCTTTTTCTCCCCATTTTCGTGGTATCCAATTGTTTAGTAGCTACTGTCTTGTCTCACCGCTACAACTCCCGTACGGGCTCGGGAGAGACGAAGGTTGAAAGTCATGCGTCCTCCGATACACAACCCAACCAAGCCGCACTGCTTCTTATAACACAGCGCGCTCCAACCCGGAAGCCAGCCGCACCAATGTGTCGGAGGAAACACTGTGCACCTGGCAACCTTGGTTAGTGCGCACTGCACCCGGCCCGCCACAGGAGTCGCTGGTGCGCGATGAGACAAGGATATCCCTAACAGCCAAGCTCTCCCTAACCTGGACGACGCTAGGCCAATTGTGAGTCGCCCCACGGACCTCCCGGTCGCGGCCAGTTGCGACAGCGCCTGGGCGCGAACCCAGAGTCTCTGGTGGCACAGACATCGTGCCTACATTTTGTCTAGGCTACTGTCAGTGGTGTAAAGTACTTAAGTAAAAATACTTTAAAGTACTACTTAAGTCGTTTTATTTGAGTATCTGTACTTTACTATTTATATTTTTGATGACTTTTACATTTACTTCACTACATTCCTGAAGTAAATAATGTACTTTATACCTTTCCCTGACACCCAAAAGTACTCGTTACATTTTGAATGCTTAGCAGGACAAGAAAATTGTCTAATTCACGCACTTAAAAGAGAAAATCCCTGGTTATCCCTACTGCATCTGATCTGGGGACTGACTAAACACAAATGCTTTAATTGTAAATTATGTGTTGGAGTGTGCCCCTGGCTATCTGTACATTTAAAAAACAAGACAATTGTGCTGTCTGGTTTGCTTAATATAAGGAATTTGAAATGATTTATCCTTTTTCTTTTGATACTTAAGTATATTTGAGCAATTACATGTACTTTTGATAATTAAGTATATTTAAAATGTTTTACTAAAGTAGGATTTTACTGGGTGACTTTCACTTTTACTTGAGGCATTTTCTATTAAGGTATCTTTACTTTTATTCAAGTATGACAATTGGGTACTTTTTCCACCACTGGCTACTGTAGACTATCTGAATTAAGATGTAGGCCTATCAGGAGCTATGCTATAGGCAACCTACATCTATCTAAGCAAACCATGGCAAACTTTAATTACAATCATAAACCCAGATATTAGTCTGTAGCCTATGCCTGTTGAAATGACAAGTCAATCTCCTAAATAGGCCATTTATTACTCTTTGTAGAGAAAACGTTTGTTTTTAAAAAAGTTTGTCCAAGTATTTTTTGCTCAGAGATTTCGAGATCCTCTGTCCAACATTCATCACTCAAACTCTCCAATCGGATATATCTATAGTTATGCACATGCGCAAAAGGGAATTACAGTGCCTTGCGAAAGTATTCGGCCCCCTTGAACTTTGCGACCTTTTGCCACATTTCAGGCTTCAAACATAAAGATATAAAACTGTATTTTTTTGTGAAGAATCAACAACAAGTGGGACACAATCATGAAGTGGAACGACATTTATTGGATATTTCAAACTTTTTTAACAAATCAAAACCTGAAAAATTGGGCGTGCAAAATTATTCAGCCCCTTTACTTTCAGTGCAGCAAACTCTCTCCAGAAGTTCAGTGAGGATCTCTGAATGATCCAATGTTGACCTAAATGACTAATGATGATAAATACAATCCACCTGTGTGTAATCAAGTCTCCGTATAAATGCACCTGCACTGTGATAGTCTCAGAGGTCTGTTAAAAGCACAGAGAGCATCATGAAGAACAAGGAACACACCAGGCAGGTCCGAGATACTGTTGTGAAGAAGTTTAAAGCCGGATTTGGATACAAAAAGATTTCCCAAGCTTTAAACATCCCAAGGAGCACTGTGCAAGCGATAATATTGAAATGGAAGGAGTATCAGACCACTGCAAATCTACCAAGACCTGGCCGTCCCTCTAAACTTTCAGCTCATACAAGGAGAAGACTGATCAGAGATGCAGCCAAGAGGTCCATGATCACTCTGGATGAACTGCAGAGATCTACAGCTGAGGTGGGAGACTCTGTCCATAGGACAACAATCAGTCGTATATTGCACAAATCTGGCCTTTATGGAAGAGTGGCAAGAAGAAAGCCATTTCTTAAAGATATCCATAAAAAGTGTTGTTTAAAGTTTGCCACAAGCCACCTGGGAGACACACCAAACATGTGGAAGAAGGTGCTCTGATCAGATGAAACCAAAATTGAACTTTTTGGCAACAATGCAAAACGTTATGTTTGGCGTAAAAGCAACACAGCTCATCACCCTGAACACACCATCCCCACTGTCAAACATGGTGGTGGCAGCATCATGGTTTGGGCCTGCTTTTCTTCAGCAGGGACAGGGAAGATGATTAAAATTGATGGGAAATTGGATGGAGCCAAATACAGGACCATTCTGGAAGAAAACCTGATGTCTGCAAAAGACCTGAGACTGGGACGGAGATTTGTCTTCCAACAAGACAATGATCCAAAACATAAAGCAAAATCTACAATGGAATACACATATCCAGGTGTTAGAATGGCCAACTCAAAGTCCAGACCTGAATCCAATCGAGAATCTGTGGAAAGAACTGAAAACTGCTGTTCACAAATGCTCTCCATCCAACCTCACTGAGCTCGAGCTGTTTTGCAAGGAGGAATGGGAAAAAATGTCAGTCTCTCGATGTGCAAAACTGATAGAGACATACCCCAAGCGACTTACAGCTGTAATCGCAGCAAAAGGTGGCGCTACAAAGTATTAACTTAAGGGGGCTGAATAATTTTGCACGCCCAATTTTTCAGTTTTTGATTTGTTAAAAAAGTTTGAAATATCCAATAAATGTCGTTCCACTTCATGATTGTTGTTGATTCTTCACAAAAAAATACAGTTTTATATCTTTATGTTTGAAGCCTGAAATGTGGCAAAAGGTCGCAAAGTTCAAGGGGGCCGAATACTTTCGCAAGGCACTGTATTTACAATTATAAAATGGGGTTTGAGCCCTGAATGCTGATTGGCTAAAAGCCATGGTATAACAGACTGTATACCATGGGTATGACAAAAATGTACTTTTATGTTGGTAACCAGTTTATAATAGCAATAAGGCACCCTGGGGGTTTGTGTATATGGCCAATATACCACGGTTAACGGCTGTATTCAGGCACTCCGCGTTTCGTCAAGCTTAAGAACAGCCCTTAGCCGTGGTATATTGGCCATATACCATACCCCTCGTGCCTTATTGCTTAATCATAGCAGTCAAATAAATTAAATCGACAGCCATTGGTGGAAAATTATCTGGCGAGTTTAATAAGGACAAATTATATTTTCTCTTGCGATATATTCAAATGAGTTTATTCGGAAAAAATATTATTTTGATAAAAAAAAACTATTTAGCTTCTAACGTCGTTACAAGTTACGTTGATTTGTTGATTTTCCTTCTTTATTGGCTTGATAACATTATGAAAAAATAGTTTTATTGTATAAATGTGGAAACTCTTCTCTTGCTGTAAAAAAAATGTTGGCCTAGTTTTCAGTCCTTTTGGGGGGTATTTTCTGGTCATTGGGCTACAGATTTGAGCAAAACCTGGCAACCCTGATTGCTCTGTTGGTGCTTGAGGTTACTTCACAGTTCATACATAATTAATTTGTCATCACACAGTGGAAAGGATAAATGAATGAGAAACTGATAAGCACATTCATACGTCCTAGAATTATCCTATGTACATCAAGTGCATTCATAGTACAATTTGATTTGAGTTTTTTTAAAGATACCAATACATTTGTTTGTCATTTTTCACAGGAGGATGCAAACAAAGACTAAACATTTCACATAAAACACTGAATTTGGTCTCAAACATTGTACACTTCACACACTGCAAAAACTCAAATGCATTTAGAGGTTTTCGGTTGCTTTAAAAATCGCAGGAGGTAACATTTTCTGGATTAATAATGGGCTGCTTGTGCTGTGGCTGGACAAGATTTGGGATATAGCTGACCACATCTACCAAAACTATGCTAAACGCACACTACAACATACATATATTCACATAACTATACAAAAGTAGAGAAACTTCGATAGACTGAAATATTTTTTTAAGTGCTTTTCTCACTATTCAGTTTCCATTTGTGCAAATGGAGTCTACCCATCAAAGTAGTAGTCCTCGTTTCCTGGACCATTCTGTGGAAGTTGACATCGAGTCACCTCTGTAAAATTGGGATGGAGATTACAAGACATAAATAAAGCACCCATTTTAAGTGGAGGGACAGACCAATACATTACCCAGTTCTGTAGATGGCCTGTCTCATTAAGAAAATCCTATAAAACCCTGTTCATCTGGTGTGCAGAGCATTCTTATACAAAGTCATAAATTAAAGCGTTACAATATAATTTATCAGTGCATTACAGCAATCTCAGACAACAAAACCCTCCAAAGGTAAAAGTCAATTTCACTTCACACTATTATCACATTTAAGCAAAGAATCTAAAAGTGCAATCCTCAATCGCATATGACCACCTCAGTCAACTCCTATCTATCACTGGATGGTTCAAGAGTCTGATCTGCACCGGAATTACAAGTCTCCTATTAATTAACTCTCTACTTCTCCACCCCTGAAATCTGTAACCATCCACAGTAAACGATCCATGTCACCTAAATATTGAAGTGCCCTTAAACAGGATATTTTACGTTCATCATAATCTCCTTTACACATGATCACGTACTCTAAAAAATAATTAACTTAATGGTTTGCTGCTATGTAACAGTTAAGGCAATGTGTGTCTGTCTCTGTGTAACGTGGTGCAGAACAAACCTGAGCCCATGTCTTCTTAAAGCAGCAGACACCTCCCTCCCTCCCTAGCCAGTCCCAATTCGCTCCCACCTCTACCCTTGGCTTTAATGATGTGAATAGATCTGTAAGGTGGAAGCAATACAGAGAAAGCTCCACCAGTACACTGATTATCCCAATCCAGACCCTTCAGATTTGTGTAAACATTGAAGGGGAAGGGTTAGGGCCAAGTTGGGACCGAATCTGCCCTTTAACTCCCCTCGTCAGCCCACCTGGTGCTCCCCGCGGATGATGTGCGAGGTGAACTGGTAACGGCCCTGGCTGTGGTGCCCACAGACGTTGCACTGGAAGGGCTGGCGGAAGCCGTGGCAGCCCATGTGGATGGTGAACATCACGTGGTCCAGGAAGAACATGCGACAGTGCTCACAGCGGAATGACCGCACCGCTCGCCCCTCCCCGTCCACCACCTGTATAGAAGCCTCCTTGGAGATGGAGGGTGACCCTAAACCGGGGGTCCTCGATCCCTTCACGCTAGTTGGGATGGTGGTGTCGATGGGCACGGGGCAGGCCCTGTCTCCTCTCTCCCTTTCTATGTCTGGGTCGTTGGCTTGGCTGGGGTTGGGACGGAGATGGGTGCGGCTGCGGAGCAGGCCTGGGGTTGGGTAATGTAGATGAGGGAGGAGGTGGGGGTTGTTGGAGTTGCTGGTTGGAGCTGTAACCCTGGTGCTCTGCTGCTCCTCTGCTGTGCTCTCTGTGTCAGACTTGTCTTTGAAATCGTGGCAGCCGTTGCTGGGGCCGTTGCTGGGGCCGTTGCTGACAGTGAGGCTGTGGATGTTGCTGTGACCTGAGGGAACGTTCTTGTGTCCCTCGCCTGCTTCCCGTCCAGCGAGCTCCACAGACACGGCCACATCTCCAGCTCCACCATTGACCTGGGGACCCAGAGGAGTCCGGTGGCTGTAAACAGAGCTGATGACTGGGCTGGAGTCGGACAGGCAGGCAGGGTAGGGCAGGACCAGCTGAGGGGGCTTAGACCCAGGGTCCTCACCACCTCCACACTTGCGGAGGAACCTGCCCCCAATCCCTGCTAACCCTGTAGCACCAGCTTCTCCATCAAGGTCAGAGTGCAGGTCCCCATTCTTATCCTCTTCAGGGCCAGGGGATAGTTCATAAGGTAGATCACGGTTGTTGAGCCTCATGTGCTTTTCTCCTGTAAAGAAAAGGACACATCAGTGTTGATGACCTCAGGTTCATAGGACTGTATCAATTTGTTAAAGCAATGTTGGGCTTCAGTACCTTCAGGAACGTGGAAATATATAAACAGGAGAAAACTCACCCAGAAACTTCTGTGGTGTGGACCTCTTTCGTTTGGTGACGCTGTTGACCAGCCTGTGTACGAAGGACTGTTTTTCAGTGGACGGCTGGAGGACAGGCTCTGGCTCAGGGATCAGCTCCATGCCTGGGGACTCCTCCCCTACACAAAACACAGGAGACTCTGTTCAAATGCATTGACATAATACTGGAAAAACAGTCTTCTGGGTCACAGTACATTGACTGGGCCAGTGAGCTCAGATTGAACTAACACAACATGAAGGCGCAAAGTGCATTTCAGCATGTTTGTGTGGATGATGACAGAGTCAATGTGTGTTACCCTGTACATTTCACATTACGATGTGTGTGTATGTTACCCTGTGTAGTGGGGACAGTGCTGAGTGCTGGCTGATGGTTCTGTAGACTCTTTAAGTAGTTGTGGCTGCGTTCAAGGTGTTCCTCCAGGGTACTCTGCTGCTTGTAGCTACGACCACAGTAACTGCATTTGTAAAGTTTACCCACTGTCAGAGAGGGCACTGCAGCACAGAAACACAGCGATTCATGGGTCAATCAATGGGTAAATGCATCCTTCTCTTTTGGTCTTTTTTGGTAAAATGAGGTCTACAAAATATGACAAAACTACTGATTGTTTCCTAGGGAAGTTAGTTATTCCTGCAAGTAAGTCAAATAAAAAAGATACATGTAGTTGTGCATAATTAGAGTTTTATTCAATCATTCAGTTCTAGTTCATGACCTAGTCGTTACACTATGTACTCCCCCTTCTCCGTGAATTCCCGAAGTTGTTCTCTGTTCCACGCCTACGACGTTAAAAAACACTCAACTCTCCACCGCAACGTTCCACCTTACCAAGCAGTCGGAGAAACTGACGTCATTTCACCGAAATCCGACGTTGTGCAAGTTTGCTTTCTTCGAAAATGAACCTATTTGTTCAGAACAGCAAGGCAGAGACCCACCAGGGCTTGCCTGTCTCTATCAACAACTGTTGAATGCATGTCTACATTAAATTGAAAAACACCAACAGGACATCCTGTTTTGAATACTTTTAAATGTCATTTCTTGCACATGTGGTAACTTACATTCCTGTAAAGACAATAGTTATCTATTTCCTCTGAGCCCCACTCTAGAGCTAAATTGACTTTTCTAATGCAATCACTTGCATTGTGCTATAGATTTGTACTTTTTCTAGATGCAATATGATAAAAATGTAGTACGAAGTGCAGACACCTAATACTGAGAAGTGATGGTATTACAATACTCTTACATTACATAGTGAGCTAATACCTTGTTACAACACAATGGGACTGAGGCTGGTAGAGGCACTATTCCCCATCTGGTACCACTTAGAGCCCAAATGGTCTCACCAGTTTCCTGGCTTGACATTAGAAAGCAGGCTACTGTGTCTTACCAGTGTGTGTGCGGATGTGTCCAGAGAGTGCGTCCCGGCGGCGACAGGCGTAGTTACAGAAGGGACATTTAAAGGGTTTCTCTCCAGAGTGCAGCTTTGTGTGGCGCAGCAGATTCCCCTTCTGGGTGAAGGAGGCTCCACACTGGTTACACTGGAATGGACGCTCACCTGACAAAATACACACACACACTTCATTCCTCGTTATCCATGTCAATACTACCAAGTTGTAGCAAGGTAGTCGATCCATATCAAATCACAATTTTTACAGCTAAGCCAAAGGAGTGTGGTCTATGAGGTCTAACCTGCAGTCTATCCATCCTCACCTGTGTGGCTGCGTTTGTGCACTGTTAGTACATTGGGCCCGATGCAGACCATTCCACACACGTCACATTGGAGCTTACAATTGGGCAGTCGGATGGGACCGGCAGATGCAGGCTGAGGACTGGCCAGCTCCCCGTAACCCTTTCCTGGTCCTCCCCATACCCCACTCCCCTCTTCTGTCTTGTCCCCTCTGTCATCATCCCTCTCTCCATCTCTTCTCTCTGGCTGTGGAGAACCTGCAGACTCATTGTCACTGTAGAGTTCTACCTTAATGGTGCTCACTAAGGAAAGTGGAGACAGGCGAGAGACGTTTTGTTAATAATCATCAGAGCTTAGCATACGGAAACGTATTTCTTAAATTGCACTGAAGTAAATCTTTATATATTGAAATACCAATAAAAATGTATTGTATGGAAATAATTCCTCCAAGGGAGATAACTGCCAGTGTTCTTTCAGTCAGTTTTGCATGTGATATATTAAATACAGTACAGTCAATAGGTTACCGAGATCATGGATAGGAGACAAACATTGAGTATACAAAACATTAAGAACACCTGCTCTTTCAATGACATAGATTGACCAGGTGGATCCAGGTGAAAACTATCATCCCTTATTGATGTTACTTCAATTCACTTCAATCAGTGTAGATGAAGGGGAGGAGACAGGTTAAAGAAGGATTTTTAAGCCTTGAGACAATTGAGACATGGAGTGTGTGTGTGCCATTCAGAGGTTGAATGAGCAAGACAAAATATTTAAGTGCCTTTGAATGGGTTACGGTAGTAGTACACCCGTTTGTGAAGAACTGCAACGCTGCTGGGTTTTTCACACTCAACTGTTTCCCTTGTGTATCAAAAATGGTCCACCACCCAAAGAACATCCAGCCAACTTGGCACAACTGTGGGAAGCATTGGAGTCAACATGGGCCAGCATCCCTGTGGAACACTTTTGACACCTTGTAGAGTCCATGCCCCGATGAATTGAGGCTGTTCTGAAGGCGGGAGGGGGGAGGGGTTGCCACTCAATACTAGGAAGGTGTTATTAATGTTTTGTACACTCAGTGTATAGCGATGACTGACCACTAAGAGATCTGTTTGGAGTGGTCAATGTTGGAACCCTCAGACCTCCACAGAAATCACCTCGCTCCTTTGCCGACTCTCCTCCACTGCCTGTGAAGACACACGTACGTACGCACACACACACACGCATACACACACACACACAGTATGCACTTGTATTTCATGTATTGAACCAGGCCTAAATATAATTAGACCGATTGTGTTACTTCTAAAAAATACTTTTTGGAATAAGACTTGGTAGAACAAGAAACACCCACTGTTTTTTCCATACCTGACATATATGAAAATCCATTGCAGTCATCAGCATTCATTCTCTCTCCAGCTGACTAGGGCACAGAGAGAAAAACAGACAAGTCAGAGCAATGATGTGGTCCCACTCATGAGATATTCTAGCATACAACAATCGTTCATCTTGAGCATGCTCACTTGTCATTCAAATTGATGCCATTTTGGGTACAATTGTATGATGCTCACCATGTTAAATCTATTCTTTATGGCAGCTTTCTTTTTCAAATATCTGACTGCAGTAAATGCAGTAATAGATTGTTTGACACAAGTTTGTATTGTCTGTCTAACTGGCAATTGTCTCTAGTCTATCTAGATCACCTATACTCAGTTGCCAGGAAATGCACAGAAGTTCAACATTTATAGTCAGTGCTGAAGTGTGACACTTGAACTCTCCTCCCTCCTCCACCACATACCCAGGAAATGTGGAGTACATGTTTTATCACATTTCTCTGGTTTATCATCATGATAAGTAAATCAATCATAGCATTGTATTATTTTCATGTATTTTAAATGTTACATGGATCTTCAAATCAAACCCAAATGTAACATTTTGGTTACTGAGTGATCCTGGTGAGGCCAATATAAAGCTATCCATCCATCAGCAAGAGGATGGACGGTCTACCCCCCAGCCTTTGGTACCGCCGGTGCGCCAATCATATTAATGGAAGATATTCATTGGGTGAATTCATTATGGAAACCGTTAACTCTTTAGATCCAAACGGAAGCAAACAGAGCAAAACGAGAGTTTCTGTTGGACAAATTCAAGTAGGTCCCTCCCCTTTTCGTTCCGTTTAAGAAACGTTTTTCAACAGAATTGGCGGAATGAATATACCCCTGACATTCGTTTCGTGTTGCCATGTCACTGCTGGCTTTGATGGAACAAGTTGATGATGGAACGTGACAGGTTAATAAGGACGCGATAAATAAATATTGGTGCAAACAAGCATCAAAAGTCAACACAAATGCCATTTAGATGGGCACTTCCCCGATTGATGCAGCTGTCATCCGAAAATGACATGTCAGTCAAACTAGCGGAATAATGTTTCTTCTGAGACGTTGCTATGGCACCCACCACCCGACGAAATGCTGTCCACCTGAACTAGCCCGAAACATATCCTTGCCAAAATGTCACTTTCTTTGACTAAACGCTGTTGTTAACAAGTGCATCACCCTCTTCCTTACCTGACGAACGACTATTGTTGTCGTTTTTAAATGTCAGAATATCTGTTTGTTGTCTCTGGCGACGGCAGCATCTCCGGATATAAATTTTACCTGACAACTTCCGGGCCCATATTGGGCCCGATGCAATCTGGGATCCTTGGGACGTCCATAAACCATTGAAGTTGAAATGCAAAATGGGTAAGAGTTATGGTTTATAGGGTAGGGACGTCCCAAGGAACACGGATAGCACTGACCGCTGGCATACAGGCCGAATAGCCTACAACAGATTGGGCGCGTTCCTCTGCCCAGGCGTTGCTGACGCATACCAGGTCTTACAACGCCTGGATAGGTTTTACCCACTGGCTAACCACATCAAAAGTTATATAAATTTGGTGCCCGACTGCACAGTCGATGACGTGGCACGCAACCATTAGTTGAAACATGCAACTTCTAGGGAAGACGACTATAACCTGATCAGTAGCCAGTGATTGCCGAAAACATCGATGCACAGGCTAATTAAAGATGTGGAAAACAGCAGATTTATTGAGGCACCAAAAAGTACGTATTTTAAATCAGAAAGGTGTGATGTTTGGGTACTGGTCTAGAGAGCATTTTTCTATTATATGAATTGACAGTCATTATAGTTGGCGTTCTACAATTCACCACAAGATGGCAGCAATGTATTTTTGTCATTATAAGAGAGCAACCATAATATTGGAGTCACTATTATCAAGAAGTTGTATACAGAACATATGTTTTAACATCAACCCCAATGTACAGCTGTCTAACAGCTTGAAATTGTTTACAATATTGCTGTGCTGCTGTAATCCTGTTATAAGAACCCGTGTGACATGTTTGTCTGAGAAAATAAAATACATATCATTAAAAAAAGAGAGAGCAACCTGGCTACGACAAAATGTAATCTGCATCTAGAAAGTATCCCTTCTTGGCTTGGATAAAACACATTATGCCAATTGATCCTGTGAGCGGACGACCATCGAAATCATTTATTTCGATGCTCAGGCTTCTGTCCTCTGAGCAGAGTCTCATAGGCTTCTTGGATCTGTATAAACATCTTCTGTGCCTCTTCCATCTTGCTGCCAGGGTTGTGGTCTGGGTGCCACACCTTCACCAGCTCTCTGTAGCTACGTGTTATCTCATCCATAGAAGCCTCCTTATTCACTGACAACATCTGAAACACAACAGAGACCTGTACAGCATGGGCAGGCATAGTAGGGCATGCTCATTGAAATACAGAAAATCGAGCCAACCAGCAGCATCAATGGGATTTGACTGCATTATTGCTGTTGTAACCGCACCAAAGGCAGCCACATCGATTGGATATTGCTATGGTAACTACCCCAGGGGCAGTAACATCATTGGTATCGACCCCTCTGCTATAGCTCAATGTTTCAATGTTACACAGTCATACTCACTTGCAGTGCCTCTCTCTCCCTCTGACTGCGCTCTGTGAGCAGGATCTCCAAAACCTTCCTCCAGCTCTCCTCCGAGGGGCCCCAGCCAGTGAAAGCACCCAGTATCCTATTAGTTTTAGTTTAGTTCAGTTTAGGTTTGAAAGATACTCATTATACATCGGACCAGAGGAGGCTGGTGGGGGGAGCTATAGGAGGACGGGATCATTGGAATGGAATTAATGAAAAGGTATCAAACACATCAAACATATGGAAACCACATTTGACTCAATTCTATATATCCCATTATAGCCATTACAATGAGCCAGTGCTCCTATAGCTCCTCCCACCAGCCTCAGGACTAATCTTCCTGGGTTCATACTCAAACACATAAACAAGAACAAAATCCTATCCCTAAAAAGATCAATTCAGCAACTTCTTAAACTTATATTTGATTGTTTGTATGTTTGTTTGTTTGTTTCTAGTTATGGTTGTACCTGTAGGGTAGCAGCAGGAAATACTCCACCACTGAGCGGAGCCAGGGAAAGAACCAGAACATGTCCAGCAGGGCTGCCACACAGTCAGACAGGTAGTAGAGAGTGGCTGTGGTGTTGTGGAAGATACTGTATCCCAGTGGAGCTGAGAATGCCAGCCAGACGAGGGCCAGACGGTAGAGACGAGGACCTATAGACAACAGGAAGAGACGCATATGGATACAAGTAACACGATATTAGTAACAAGGAGGAGAATTGTTGATTCAGCGTTAGACACCAAGATACATTTTTTTTTTTATGACTGAAAACATAGGAAGGACAATATTTTATACTACTCTATAGATATAGCAACAGTATCTGCATGTCTTCTGTAGTAATGGCCTCCAGGGCCAGCAACGTCAATATTTTTATTTAAAAAATGTAACTAGGCAAGTCAGTTCAGAACAAATTCTTATTTACAATGACGGCCTCGGAACAGTGGGTTAACTGCCTTGTTCAGGGTCAGATTTTTACCTTGTCAGCTCAGGGAGCTCGGTTACTAGTCCAACGCTCTAACCACTAGGCTACCTGCCGCCCCTACTTTATAGATAGTACTTGCTGTAAAAGGCCATCATAGGCAGGTTTGGGTGGACTTTGGCCTATTGTAATAGTGGAACATAGGTGGTTGGAGATTTCAAATCATGGGCCATGGTCTACATACCCAGTTCTTGTTGACTCCCAGAAGATGGATGGGTTTTGAACCTGCGGTGCTGTGACGCTGTGACGCTGGCAGCGATACTGATGGGCAGAGGGGAGATGGTGCTGCCATAGAAGATAGGGGAGGTGATGACACAGGCGATGAGGGTCTTGTGTAGGTCAGTTGTCTGCTCTCCCACACTGGAAACCAGGTGGACCCCGGCGCCCACACACAGCGGCAGTACAATCAGGTAGAAGAAACTCAGTGAGTTCAGGCCGATCAGTGCCACCGTTCCGAAATAGATCCCTACGGAAATCTGACCAGCAAATCTGGCAACGCTCACAGGTGGAGGTCTGGCTATAGGGTGCCTTTTGCTATCTCTTAACCCTCCCACTGTCTCCCGGTTGGCTTCTCCCACATATGCAGGGATACGAAAGAACTCTCTGGCCCAGCCAACTCCAAAGCCCCCAAGGGTTAGCATCCATAGCAGGGCATGGCTGTCTCTTCCTAAGTACAGGTGATGAAGGCCCAACGGTCCACCCATTGCCCATAAGGCATAGGTGACAGTCACACTTTTCGTCATGATGATAGGATGGATAGGATCTCAGTGGATCAACGTTTGGACTATAGAAGAAAAACAGTCATCCTTGAAGACGAGAGTCTGCATTTCATAAGCAAAAAGTTGATTATTTATGAAAGAAGGTTAAGTCACAGGCTGAAAGTAATGAGCAAAAACGATGATATACGAGAACATACACAGCATTCAGGGAAATACATACACGTCTTCATTGAAGGAAATAAATATGACACACATTGTAACTATGTAACAGTTATCATAGCCTAATTATGTAATTAGCACTGAACAAAAATACAAACATAACATGCAACAATTTCAAAGATTTTACTGTCTTACAGTTCATATAAGGAAATCGGTCAATTGAAATAAATTCATTGGGCCATAATCTATGGTTTTCACATGACCAGGAATACAGATATGCATCTGTTAGTCAAAGACACCTTCAAAAAATGTAGGGGTGTGGATCAGAAAACCAGTCAGTATCTGGTGTGACCACCATTTGCCTCATGCAGCGCGAGACATCTTCGCATAGAGTTGATCAGACTGTTGATTGGGGCCTGTGGAATGTTGTCCCACTCCTCTTCAATGGTTGTGCGAAGTTGCTCAATATTGGCGGGAACTGGAACACACTGTTGTACACGTCAATCCAGAGCATCCCAAACATGCTCAATGGGTGACATGTCTGGTGAGTATGCAGGCCATGGAAGAACTGGGATATTTTCAGTTTCCAGGAATTGTGTACAGATCCTTGCGACATGGGGCCTTGAATTATCATGCTGAAACATGAGGTGATGGCGACGGATGAATGGCACGACAATGGGCCTCAGGATCTCGTCACGGTATCTCTGTGCATTCGAATTTGCATTGATAAAATCCAATTGTGTTCGTTGTCCGTAGTTTATGTCTGCCCATACCATAACCCACCGCCACCATGGGGCACTCTGTTCACAACATTGACATCAGCAAACCGCTCCCCCACACGATGCAGTACACATTACGCTGTCTGCCATCTGCCCGGTTGCCATCTGCCCGGTACAGTTGAAACCGGGATTCATCCGTGAAGAGCACACTTTCCAGAGTGCCAGTGGCCATCGAAGGTGAGAATTTGCCCACTGAAGTCAGTTACGACGCCGAACTACAGTCAGGTCAAGACCCTGGTGCGGACGACGAGCCCACAGATGAGCTTCCCTGAGACGGTTTCTGACAGTTTGTGCAAAAATTATTTGGTTCTGCAAAACCACAGTTTTATCAGCTATCTGGGTGGCTGGTCTCAGACGAAGAAGAAGCTGGATGTGGAGATCCTGGGTTGTCATGGTTACACATGGTCTGCGGTTGTAAGGCCGGTTGGACGTACTGCCAAATTCTCTCAAACAACGTTGGAGGCGGCTTATCGTAGGAAAATTAACACTCAATTCTCTGGCAACAGCTCTGCTGGAAATTCCTGCAGTCAATTGCACACTCCCTCAAAACTGTGGCATTGTGTTGTGTGACAAAACGGCACATTTTAGTTTGGCCATTTATTGTTCCCTGCAAAAGGTGCACCTGTGTAATGAGCATGCTGTTTAATCAGATTATTGTTATGCCACACCTGTCAGGTGGATGGATTATCTTGGCAGAGGAGAAATGCTGACTAACAGGGATGTAAACAAATTTGTGCACAACATTTTTGAGAAATAAGCTTTTTGTGCGTATGGAACATTTCTGGGATATTTTACTTCAGCTCATGAAACATGGGACCAACACTACATGTTGCGTTTATATTTTTGTTCAGTGTAGCTCTCTGAACATTTGTTAATGTTTAGGAATGGGAAGAATGAAGGGACAGAATAAGAGATAAAAGATCAATACTACACACTATTATTATAAACAGTAAAAACAGTACACTTTGGGTGCTACCGATCCATAACATGATAACAAAGCTGGACTGATAAGAACAAGAATATGCCGTTTTCATTGAACAAAATGAATCACTGCAGTATATCAAATTCTCTATGAATTTACTGTTGATAGACCATAGAATGTACCATTGATTAGACTTACATAAATATGATTTTGAGTTATTTTGTAAAAGATACAAACTTACGACACAAATCAATCTTGGCAGTACAAATTCTTCCGTGGTTTAGAGATTGTTATTGCATCAGTAATGGACTTTGGATGGTGACAATGAAGTTGATAGGCCTTCTGGGCCCTGAATAGGCACAATAAACTTGATTCACACTTCCTGGATAACTGCAATGATAAAACAGGCGTAAATATGGTAATTTGGGACAGAATACTTTCAATGTTTTAATAGTGGTGGAAAGTAAACAAATGTGTGTACATGCATGTTCCTGTCAATATTATGCTTCAGAAATGTATTATTTTATTCTAGTAAAATACTTTGACAAAAATATCAGGGTCACACTGTGTTCAATTTGCATGAAACAATGCTTGGACCAATCAGCTCACAGCGAAGTCTCATCTGCCAATCACAATATACCCTAGGGAAATATTCAACCAATCAATACCAGATTTTTACATTTAATTGGAGAGGTGCGGTCCCCCCCACCGCCACCATGTTGTGTTTGGAATTAGCTGTGTTCTAATCTACTGTCATAAATGGAACTGTAAATTCGAATCTTAGAACAAAATGTCAGCAAGAAAATACATCTAACCACTCTCCTGGACCGCTCTCCCCTTTCTCCACCCCTGCCCACGGCCCGCCCCGCACGCTTAAAACGCACTGAGGACCGTGATGCTTGCTAGTGGAGTTGAAACAGGGGTACATGACCGTAGTTTTGCCATTAGTTTAGGACAAATGTAGGTAGCTTGCCACAATGTTCTAACCGGCGAGAGATGTTTTGTTGTTTTATCGCCCGGTCACCGCGCTTTTAGCCACGTTTTATGATATTTTAACCCATGCGTTATGGTTTCGTAGGATGGAAGTAGACGACGTGTCGGTTAGAGAGCAGCTTTTCCACAACAGAGTGCGAGAGACGTTTGTAAGTAACTTTAAACCTCATATAAGTTCATAGCGAGATGTTCATCCGTGCTAACTACATTGTTGAAATATTTTTAACTATTATGTGTGTTCAATGAAAACCATGCCATGGATGCAGTGGTGTTAACTACTTAAGTACATACTGAATATTTTTTTTATGGGGGTGTATCTGGATTCCGTAGGCTACTTTACTATTTATATTTTTGCCAACTTTTACTTTACTACATTCCTGACGAAAATGATGTACTTTATACTCCATAGATTTTCCCTGACACCCAGAAGTACTCGTTACATTTTGAATGCTTAGTAGGACAGGAAAATGGTCATATCCACGCACATTATCAAGATAACATCTCTGGTCATCCCTACTGTCTGATATCTGGCGGACTCACGAAACACAAATGCTTCGTTTGTAAATTATGTTGGATTGTACCCCTGGCTAAACGTAAATATTTTAAAACAAGACAATTGTGCCGTCTGATTTGCTTAATATAAAGAATTAGAAATGTATACGTTTACTTTTGATACTGAAGTATATTTAAAACTAAATGCTTTAACTCAAGTAGTATTTTATAATAACTGTAGCCATATGTTATTGCGGGGGACCCTTCAGCTGGTACTGTGTGTGTGTGTGTGCCTCCAGCTGGTCATTATCCAGTAATGTAGCTGAGGCATAGCCCAATATTGGACTAAAGAGCCTAAGGTTACTCCTTAGTCAAAGCACCTTACGTGTTCTGTTCAAAGGGCGATTTTTGGCTCTGGAAGCCAAAACAGCCAAATTCTCCATCTAAACGTGAATTGTTTTTCAATTGCGGTACGGTTCTAGAAACATAAATCCCTCTACTTACATATCATATAAACAATAATTTCACTAATGTACACTTACTGTACACCAAGTTGGGAGCAAGTCACTATTATTCGCGTCAGAAGCAAGTCTCGAGTCACATTCTAAGAACGAGTCGAGTCGCAAGTTTTTTTTCAATCTTAAGCCAAAAAATAATAATTTAATGCATGTAACAACTTGCTCAACTACAAAGCTTTGTCTATTTTATTGAGGCTACCAGACTACCCTTTACATTATTTTGTCTACAACATATTTATAATACGGGTTCCGTTGAGAAAATTGGACCTCCCTGAAATGACAATGGATAGCACTTACCATACCATCCCTGAGTCCCTGGGAAAAACAAAACAAATGACCCTCCCCTATACCCAAAATAATTAAAACAAAGTGGATAGCAGAGAACATGTCTACCGTTTACCCTCACTTCTTGAACAGACCAGAGCCTTGGATGTGCAGTTCTAGAAGCTGTTCTCTGTCCTGCAAGCATTAGGCTACATGGCAACGCAGGAATTCTGATGGTTGTGGGTTTGCAGACCATCGTGGACAAGAGTAGGGGTGTAAAGATCTCCTTTATAGTAAAAGCATTGCAGAAATCTATCATTGTATTTGCAGGTCTGAGGATAAAAAATGTAATGAACATTTAATGCAATTCTACGTCATTTTACATATAAGCATAATCTTTTATTAATGCCACACAAATGACTGAAATTACAGGCCAAGAATGGACAGAGATAGGCCTGTGTTCATAGAAGCTTATTTCTCCAATGCCAACTCAGTGTCTTGTTTGTAATGAAATTGTCCCTGTTTGCAAATAATTACATCTGAGACATCATTAGGAATCTGAGCATTGTACTTTCAAAAGTTCGGCCTACATTTCCACCCCCGACACAGTATGCTTACCGACTCAGAAACATTTAAGCTTTAGCTGCTGGCTACTCTTCCGTGGCGTAAACCCAATGAGAGAAGATCACACGTGTATCACCTAAATGCTGTCTGGGTTTGAACGTCTTATATTGTACAGAAAGTGAATAGTTCAGTCAATTGATGGTGACAGGATTATATTTCTTCCCAAGCAAAGTACATTTTCTGTCTCCTCTGCTATAGATGGTTGTAGATGTCTCTGAATGTCAAAGAAACAAAACATGAATATCCCCATATGCATCATAGTCGCGTCTTTCCCGGGTATTATACAGCTTTTTTTTGTAGCACAAAAATAGGATCTGTTTTATTTTCTTAAATCTTTAGGTAACGATGGCCTGTGCTTTCTGCCATTTTCTTTGACTCCTCCTGAACTGCCACTGTAGGCCTACATAGCACAGCCATTGGTTAGGCAGCAGACTAACAAGTTTTTGATCAGCAAGAGCAAAACAAGCTGAGGCTCGTGATCAAGACAATTTTTAAATTGAACCTTTATTTAACTAGGCAAGTCAGTTAAGAATGTGTTCTTATTTACAATGACCGCCTAGGAACAGTGGGTTAACTGCCTTGTTCAGGGGCAGAACGACAGATTATTACCTTGTCAGCTCAGGGTTTTGATCTAGCAACCTTGCGGTTACTGACCCAACGCTCTAACCACTAGGCTACCTGCCGCCCCAAAGACTAAGGAGATTGTGGACGCCCCATTCTCATTGACGGGGCTGTAGTGGAGCAGGTTGAGAGCTTCAAGTTCCTTGGCGTCCACATCACCAACAAATTAACATGGTCCAATCACACCAAGACAGTTGTGAAGAGGGCACAACAAAACCTATTCCCCCTCAGGAGACTGAAAAGATTTGGCATGGGTCCTCAGATCCTCCAAAGGTTCTACAGCTGCACAATCGAGAGCAATCCTGACGGGTTGCATCAATGCCTGGTATGGCAACTGCTAGGCCTCCGACCGCAAGGCACTACAGAGGATAGTGCGTACAGCCCAGTACATTACTGGGGCCAAGTTTCCTGCCATCCAGGTCCTCTATACCAGCCGGTGTCAGAGGAAGGCCCTAAAAATGGTCAGACTCTAGTCATACTGTTCTCTCTGCTACCGCACGGCAAGCGGTACCGGAGCACCAAGTCTAGGTCCAAGAGGCTTCTAAACAGCTTCTACCCGCAAGCCATAAGACTCCTGAACATCTAATCAAATGGCTACCCAGACTACTTTCACCCCCCCCCCCCTTATGCTGCTGCTACTCTGGTATCTATTAATAACTCTACCCACATGTATATAAATGATTGACTCTGTACCGGTACCCCCTGTATAAAGCTATTGTTATTTTACTGCTGCTCTTTAATTGTTACTTCTTATGTTTGTAGGTTTTTTCTTAACTGCATTGTTGGTTAGGGGCTTGTAGTAAGCATTTCACTACACCTGTTGTATTTGGTGCATGTGACAAATAACATTTGATTTGAATATCCATTGTGGTGAGTAATGAAGCCTAGTTTTATTTACACCATCCCAGCTATCTTAGAAATATAACTTTGCTCTGTGCTTTTCTGAGCGTGCACTTCGTAGGCTATGGATTGTTTTATTGTGACCAGAGGTCGACCGATTATGATTTTTTTTCAACGCCGATACCCATTTTATTGGAGGACCAAAAAAAAGCCGATACTGATTAATAGGCCGATTTTATAAAAAAATAAATAAAAAATAATATATATAATAAAATCAATTTAGCCTCAAATAAACAATGAAACATGTTCAATTTGGTTTAAATAATGCAAAAATAAGTCTTGGAGAAGAAAGTAAAAGTGCAATATGTCCCATGTAAGAAAGCTAACGTTTAAGTTCCTTGCTCAAAACATGAGAACATAGAAAGCTGGTGGTTCCTTTTAACATATTCTTCAATATTCCCAGGTAAGAAGTTTTAGGTTGTAGTTATTATAGGACTATTTCTCTCTATACCATTTGTATTTCATTAACCTTTGACTATTGGATGTTCTTATAGGCACTCTAGTATTGCCGGTGTAACAGTATAGCTTCCGTCCCTCTACTCGTTCCTACCTGGGCTCGAACCAGGAACACGACGACAACAGCCACCCTCGAAGCAGCGTTACCCATGCAGAGCAAGGGGAACAACCACTCCAAGTCTCAGAGTGAGTGACGTTTGAAAAGCTATTAGCGCACACCCGCTAACTAGCTAGTCATTTCACATAGGTTACACCAGCTTAATCTCGGGAGTTGATAGGTTTGAAGTCATAAACAGCTGCTGGCAAACGCACGAACGTGCTGTTTGAATGAATGCTTACGAGCCTGCTGGTGCCTACCATCGCTCAGTCAGACTGCTCTATCAAATCATAGACTTAGTTATAACATGATAACACACAGAAATACGAGCCTTGGGTCATTTAATATGGTCGAATCCGGAAACTCATCTCGGAAACAAGACGTTTATTCTTTCAGTGAAATACTGAACCGTTCCATATTTTATCTAACGGGTGGCATCCATAAGTCTAAATATTCCTGTTACATTGCACAACCTTCAATGTTATGTCATAATTACGTAAAATTCTGGCAAATTAGGCGGCCCAAACTGTTGCGTATACACTGACTCTGCGTGCAATGAACGCAAGAGAAATGAGACAATTTCACCTGGTTAATATTGCCTGCTAACCTGGATTTCTTTTAGCTAAATATGCAGGTTTAAAAATATATACTTCTGTGTATTGATTTTAAGAAAGGCATTTATGTTTATGGTTAGGTACACATTGGAGCAACGATATGCAACAATATGCACCGCAGCGACTATATGCAATGTAGGACACACTAGATAAACTAGTAATATCATCAACCATGTGTAGTTAACTAGTGATTATGATTGTTTTTTTACAAGATAAGTCTAATGCTAGCTAGCAACTTACCTTGGCTTACTGCATTCGTGTAACAGGCAGTCTCCTCGTGGAGTGCAATGTAATCAGGTGGTTAGTGTTGGACTAGTTAACTGTAAGGTTGCAAGATTGAATCCCCCGAGCTGACAAGGTAAAAATCTGTCGTTCTGCCCCTGAACGAGGCAGTTAACCCACCGTTCCTAGGCCGTCATTGAAAATAGGAATGTGTTCTTAACTGACTTGCCTAGTTTAAATAAACGTGTAAAAAAACACACAAAAAATGGCCAAATCATTGTCCAAAAATACAGATTTCCGATTGTTATGAAAACTTTGAAATCGGCCATTCCGATTTAATCGGTCGACCTCTAATTGTGACCACACCAGACCATTGGGCAATAAGCATCAGAAAATGCATTCCTCCCTACTCCGTATCAAAGGCTTGGTCTGACAAACTATGTTTGCTGGAAAATAGCTGCTGGCTGAGGACGCTGCTGGGACACGTAGTATTTACTTTATCGCTCTTTACTTTAATTGCTGTTTGATCTGGCTTTTGAATTTAGCGCATTTACCGGCGTCATGGTTTTGTCTTCGCCCAATGTTTTTCGTTCAGCTTTTTGCAGCACCGGTCTGGTAAGGTTGAACGCCCCCTCTACTCTCGACAAAAGCTTCTCCCGGGTGGGTATTACTCCTACTCCCGTTGTCTGTTGCACTGCTGTTTGGATCCCACCCAGTGATCTGTCCCCATCTGCCCTGGTCTGTCTCCCCTGTCTGGTACAGGTACCCCTTCAACACTCGCATCCAAAATGCATGCACATAAATACACACACACACCGCAGATTTTGGACTGAACTGCAAGCAATTATTGTAGGATTAGATATACTGAACAAATATACACGCAACATGAGACAATTTCAAAGATTTTACGGAGTTACAGTTCATGTAAGGAAATCGGTCAATTGAAGTAATTTCATTAGGTGTGTCCCCCCCCCCCTAGACCTGTCAGGTGGATGGGATTATCTTGGCATAGGATAAATGCTCACTAACAGGGATGTAAACAAATTTGAGAGAAATATGCTTTTTGTGCATATGGAACATTTCTGAGATTTTTATTTCACGGGACCAATACTTTACATGTTGGATTTATATTTTTGTTCCTTGTAGATTTACCACATAAACATAAGTATTCGAACCCCTTTTACCACATTTTGTTACGTTACAGCCTTATTCTAAATGAATTGAATAAATACAAAATATTTGTTACATCAATCTAAACACAATACCCCATAATGACAAAGTGAAAACTGATTTATAATTTTTGGGGGGCAAAATTTGAAGAAAATAAATCATACCTTATTTACATAATTCAGACCCTTTGCAATGAGACTTAAATTAAGCTCCGGTGCATCCTGTTTCCATTGATCATCTTTGAGATGTTTCGACAACTTGATTGGAGTCCACCTGTGGTAAATTCAATTGATTGGACATGATTTGGAAAGGCGTACACACCTGTCTATATAAAGGTCCCAGTTGACAGTGCATATCAGAGCAAAAACCAAGCCATGAGGATGAAGGAATTGGTCAGGGATGTGACCAAGAACCCCATGGTCACACTGACAGCGCTCTGGAGTTCCTCTGTGGAGATGGGAGGACATTCAAGAAAGACAACCATCTCTGCAGCACTCTACCTATCAGGCCTATATGGAAGAGTGGCCAAACGGAAGCCTCTGCTCATTAACAGGCATTTGGCAAACTCCAAGCGGGCTGTCATAAGGCACCTAAATGACTCGGATCATAAGAAACAAGATTCTCTGGTCTAATGAAACCAAGATTTAACTCCTTTAGCCTAAATACCAAGCATCACGTCTGGAGGAAACCTGGCAAACCTGAAGCTTGGTGGTAGCATAATGCTGTGGGGATGTTTTTCAGCAGCGGGGACTGGGAGACTAGTCAGGATTGAGGGGGAAGATGAAAGGAGCAAATTAGAGATCCTTGTTGAAAACCTGCTCAGGACCTTCGACTGTGGCTAAGGTGCACCTTCCAACAAGACAACGACCCTCCGCACACAGCCAAGACAATGCCAGAGTGGCTTTGAGTCTCTGAATGTCCTTCAGTGGCCCAGCCTGACTTGAACCCGATCGAACATCTCTGCAGAGACCTGAAAATGGCTGTGCAGCGACGCTCCACATCCAACCTGACAGAGCTTGAGAGGATCTGCAGAGGAGAATGAGAGAAACTCCCCAAAACGGGTGTGCAAAGCTTGTAAGGTCATACCCAAGAAGATTTGAGGCTGTAATTGCTGCCAAAGGTGCTTCAACAAAGTACTGAGTAAAGGATCTGAATAATTATGTGAATGTAATATTTCAGTTGTTGCTTTGTCATTATGGGGTATTGTGTATAGATTGAGGGGAGGTGACAATTTGCTCAATTTTAGAATAAGCTGTAACCTAACAAAATGTGGAAAAAGTTAAGGGGTCTGAATACTTTCCGAATCCACTATGCATTTTAAACGTGTGAAAGCAAGCAAAGCACTCTCCCCTGGCGTTAGTTTGGAGAGCGCAAGTGGAGAGACGCACCTATGGTGTCTTCGCCACAGTAGTTCATTTTAGCAACAAATTCCAAATGCATGCATCATAAGACAATTATCAATTTTGAGCAATTTTGACATAGCAAAAAAACAATGACAGCATGTTTGTGGCTTCTTCAGTATACACATGTGTACGGTGACACAGATAGCTAATAGCCCAGGTAGTCCACTATCTTCTGTCTGTTTTCCGTTAACAAGTGCTGTAACATGGAAATATGGCCGTGTGGGAACCCTATAAAGGTGTATATCATTTTAGCCTTTGTTTAAATTTCTTTTTGTTTCTCACCGTTATGAAAGGTAAGGTTCTTATGCTTCCAAAACCATTCCACAAGGGACACATTTAAATGTTTCAGGCCCTTAACCCCCCCCCCCCCCCCCCACACACACACCCACAAGACTGTTTCTTGCAATGACTTGTGTGTAATATAATGGTTCTGACCAGCTGAGACACAGAAGGGTGACCCAAGAAGGAGCCCTTTCTTGCATCTGTGGCCCTTCTCTTTTTTGCCCCCTGGGGCCAATGCATGCATTCAAGGGTCTTACCACCAAGCCCTATTGCCAAGGGTCCCCTTCAAAAAAAATATGGGGGATTGGATGTGATGCAGACAATTACATTGTTGGAAGCTACACTCTATCTGCAATATTAAAGCTGATCAACCCCCCCCCTCTGGTCTAGGGCTGTGGCGGTCATGATGATATCATCTGGTTATTGTCATGCAAAAGACTGCCAGTCTCACGGTAATTTAGCATGAATTAACATTAATTAACAGCATCTCCAGGCCTCCATACAAGCCACATCCAGCCAGATAACATACAGTAGGCCGACTCCTGTTCTTCTGAAGTAATTTTTTTTCAAATGTTTCTTTAGACCTGCCATCACAATAAATACATGTTAATTTAGGTGTATATTAAATTGATTTATTACACCTTTTTCAAATGTAGTTGTTCCGAAGGAGTGCAACAGCAGCTTGTATGCTTGGAGGACTGGCGACGCTAAACGTATTTATGGTAATGAATGCTAAATTTTTTGCTCCAATGGAAATGCGAGACGATGTCGTACCTCTGCTAGAGGCTGTGTGACAGCCGGGTGCAACTTTGCTAATCTGCGTACAATAAGTATCTTTTGTATTTTGAATATTATTTCTCGCTGGTATGGAAGTTGTTCCAAAGGTTTCCAAAACTGCAAGCGTGGATTATTACATTTTCAAAATGTTTAAATGAAGCGTTGGGATTGTAGTTCACATGAAGCCAGCTGTGTTCCGTACCTTCTGCTGAGAACCTAAAGGGGGGGGCCCTTAGCTTCTCAAGAGCTTAGGTTCAGGGTGTTTTAATTCAGATTCTCAGTGTTAGAAACAGGCAACGTTTTATCGGAGCTCAAGGCGAGGCGCCATCTTAGCCATGAGCTAGCCTATGCTTCCTCTTCCAAAGCCTTGGTTATATAATGTAATGTTTGTGCTGTATTGAATTTACCTGACATGTTGACACTTGGCTTCAGCATGTTCACTTCCCTGTGAGATGCTACCCTGGTCTGGCCTGTTGGCACTGTACAGCTGCTCCCAACCTCCCGCTGAACTTCAGACCTGATTTTAGTATTGCTTCAACAGGGCACATGGAGACGACCCTTAACCCCACAAAGCACAGCAGTTCTCATGTAGACTTAGCTACTCCAGAACAAGCATTGTTCCATGAGCCAAGTAGATGATGGGTACTGTACTTTAGGCACTGTACAAACTAACATCTGATGACATGTATACTGAACAAAATTATAAACGCAACATGCAACAATTTCATTGATTTTACTGAGTTACAGTTCATATGAGGAAATCAGTCAAAATACATTTATTAGGCACTAGTATATGGGTGTCTAATGACTGAGAGTACTGATATCTGTTGGTCACAGGTACCTTTAAAAATAAGGTAGGGGCGTGGATCATAAAACCAGTCAGTATCTGTTGTGACCGCCATTTGTCTCATACAGTGTGACAAATCTCATTCGCAATAGACTTGATCAGGCTGTTGATGGCCTGTGGAATGTTGTCCCAATCTTCAATGGCCGTGTGACATTGCTGGATGTTGGCAGGAACTGGAACATGCTGTCGTACAAATTGATCCCGAGCATCCCAAACATGCTCAATGGGTGATATGTCTGAGTATGCAGGCTATGGAAGAACTGGGATATTTGAACTTCTAGGAATTGTATACAGACCCTTGCGAGATGGGGCCATGCATTATCATGCTGAAACATGGCTGACAAGGACTCCGTTTCTCGTTATCGCTGTGCATTCATATTCAAATCTCTGTGCATTCAAATTGCCATGCAATTGTGTTCGTTGGTTGTAGCTTATACCTGCCCATACCATAACCCCACTGCCGCTCTGTTCACAACGTTGACATTAGCAAACCACTTGCCCACACAACGCCATACATGTGGTCTACGATTTTTGAGGCCGGTTGATCGTACTGGCAAATTTTCTAAAACATTTGGAGGTGGCTTACAGTAGAAATGATCATTCAATTCTCTGGTAACAGCTCTGGTGGACATTCCTGCGGTCAGCATACCAATTGCATGCTCCCTCAACTTGAGACATCTGTGGCATTGTGTTGACACAACTGCACATTTTAGTGGTCTTTTATTGTCCCTTGCACAAAGTGCACCTCGTGTGATCATGCTGTTTAATCAGCTTCTTGATATGCCACACCTGTCAACAAGATGAATTATCTTGGCAAAGGAGAAAGGCTCACATTTCTTTTTTTTTTTCTTAGCAAATTTGTGCGTATGGAATATTTCTGGGCTCTTATCTCAGTTTATGAAAAATTGGTCATTTAATTTGCATTTATTTATTTTCTATATTGAATACATAATTTAAACATTCACCGTGTAGGTTGGAAATAGTATGTGAATCCCTAGGCTAATGACTTCTACAAAAGCTAATTGGAGTCAGCGAACCTGAATTCCAATCAATGAGACGAGATTGGAGATGTTGGTTTAGAGTTGCCCTGCCCTATATAAAACACTCTCAAAATGTGAGTTTGCTATTCACAAGAAGCATTGCCTGATGTGAACCATGCCTCGAACAAAAGGGATCTCAGAAGATTAAGAATTGTTGCCTTGCATAAAGCTGGAACGGGTTACAAAAGTATCTCTAAAAGTCAGTCCACGGTAAGCCAAATTGTCTATAAATGGAGAAAGTTCAGCACTGTTGCTACTCTCCCTAGGAGTGGCCGTCCTGCAAAGATGACTACAAGATCAGAATGTTTAATGAGGTTAAGAATCCTAGTGTCAGCTAAATAGTTAGACATCTCGAACATGCTAACATCTGACGAGTTTACGATAAGGTAAACACTAAACAAGAATGGTGTTCATGGGAGGACACCACGGAAGAAGCCACAGCTGTCCAAAAATATTGCAGCACATCTGAAGTTTGCAAAAGACCACCTGGATGTTCCACAGCACTATTGGCTAAATATTCTGTGGACAGATTAAACTAAAACTGAGTTGTTTGGAAGGAACATACAGCACATCAACCTCATCCCAACTGTAAAGTATGGTGGAGGGAGCCTCATGGTTTGGCTGCTTTGCTGCCTCAGGGCCTGGGCAACTTGCTATCGTTGGAAAAATGAATTCCCAAGTCTATCAAGACATTTTGCAGGAGAATTTTAGGCGATCTGTCCGCCAATTGAAGCTCAACGGAAGTTGGGTGACGCAACAGGACAACGAGCCAAAACACAGAAGTAAATCAACAATTGTTTCAACAGAAAGAAAAAAAATGCTTTCTGGAGTGGCCCAGTCCTGACCTCAACCCAATTGAGATGCCGTGGCATGACCTCAAGAGTGGTTCACACCAGACATCCCAAGAATATTGCTGGACCGAAACAGTATGGTAAAGAGGAATGGCCAAAATTCCTCTTGACCGTTGTGCAGGCCTGATCTGCAACTACTGAAACCGTTTGGTTGAGGTTATTGCTACCAAAGGAGAGTCAACCAGTTATTAAATCCAAGGATTCACATACTTTTTCTACCCTGCACTGTGAATGTTTTACATGGTGTGTTCAATAAAGACATGACAATGTATATTTGTTTGTTATTAGTTTAAGCAGACTATTGTAGTGACTTAGATGAAGATCAGATCAAGTTTCATGAAGAATTTACGCAGAAATCCAGGTAATTCCAAAGGGTTCACATACTTTTTTTTCTTGTACTGTACACGAATCTAGCCCATTTTGAAATTGGTGTCACCCCAAAAACATTTTGCAACGTCACACAAATACATTTGCAATCTTATGAAGGCATAGTCATTCACAATGCTTTATTAAGACGTGTAATCGACTACTGAGCGTGTTACATCTAACCTGTCCAAGCAGGAATGCATGACTCAAAATATTGATATGCAACCTAATCCAGTGATTGTCATGAATTTTCGGTTGGCAATTTTTATATTTTAGTAATATTTTACTTTCAATAGGGCTTCAGATTTTTCAGATTCGTTTTTTTAGTTCAAAAGAGATGAATTGGTCTTAATCTTTGAACTAAAATTTATATAGGCCTAATTCAATTGGTGCCAATTCACCACAGGAAGTGGAAACTCAAAACACATTAGCTAAATCATTAACTCTAAATATAACCCCTACTGCTACTAGCCATGTATTAATCTAACAGTAAATGTAATGTCCTAAAACAAATATTGAAGTGAGTCTTAGTGCACTCCCAATGGCCGAGGCGCAATTTTTGTTATTTCAAAGCCGTATCAGAAATATTGTTTAACAGTATGCTTTGAGCTCAATTTTTAAAATATATTTTTTGAACTAGGCAAGTTAACAAATTATTATTTACAATGACTGCCTATCATTGTTAAATTCAAATCCTCGTCTTTTTAATATGGACAACAGTTGCGTTTCCCTCCCAATTGCATTTTGAAATGTTATACTATCACGATGGGGGCAAGAGTACGAAAGGCAGAAGGTAGCTCAAATAACCTACTTGTCTCATTCCTCCATAATCAATCCTATTGACCAGCTGTAACACCACGTAGGTGTCTTGCCAGATTCATTCATCTTCTCCCCTTCCACAGTTCAGACAGGGCCTTGGTTCTATGAGCTACTAATGTGTGCGTAAATGTCACTTTCACCAAAGCATGCTGCTTCCCAAGTACCACAGACCCAGAAGTTAAACATGCAGCTGACCAAATAACACAAGGTTTTTAATTCTGGGTTAACCAAGATTATTTGGCCATTTTTAAAGGGTTTTAGGCCCAGTTCTCATCAATCTGGATACAAACCCCCTCATTTTGCATCCTTGAAGATGACTTGGAGGTTGGCGTATCAGACGATGTCAGTTTTCAAACGGTGATTCTTCTGTGTTCTGTCAGACGTCACTATTCTATTTTTCAACTTCCTCTGATATGAGTATTGCATCAAATATGGTTATTTCCCAAACACGCATGTAGGCCTTTGCATTTCCACACCATTGGTTGGGTTGTTTTTGGCTGTTGTGTGTAAATCCGAAGCCTCTCCAACATAATCCAGGTAGAATCAGAAATTCCCCAGGGCAGCGGTTTATGCCCCTTTTTCCCCCTATCCTTACTAATGAAATGCCACTGGCCTTAAGTAGAGCCAGTGTGTGTGTGTGTGTGTGTGTGTGTGTGTGTGTGTGTGTGTGTGTGTGTGTATGTATGTGGATGACTCAACACTACACATCCGCTACTACAGCGAGTGAAATCACTGCAACTCTTAACAAAGAGCTGCGGTTAATTTCAAAATGGTCGGCAAGGAATAAGCTAGTCCTAAATATTTAAACTAAAAGCATTGTGTGTGTGGAACAAATCATTCACTAAACCTTGAACCTCAACTGATTTATTGTAATACATGTGGAAATTGAGCAAGTTGACGTGACTAAACTGCCTGTAAACTGTCAAGGTCAAAACATGTTGATAGAATAGTAGCTAAGATGGGGAGAAGTCTGTCCATACTAAAGCTCTGCCTTCTTAACGATCTCAACAAGGCAGTGCCTACAGGCTCTAGTTTTGTCACACCTGGACTACAGTTCAGCCATGTGGTCCGGTGCCACGGAGTTACGATTGGCTCAGAACAGGGCAGCACGCTGGCCCTTAAATTTACACGGAGAGTACATTTTTTAAGGGCCACGGAAATCTCTTATGGCTCATTGGATGAGACGTTGACCTTCATCACTACTTGTCAACACTTCTTACAAAAAACATGCTGAATGCATGACGTCATAGAACTCTATTTCACATCCGGTAACTGATGCAAGCAGTTGAACAACCCCCACAAATACAAATCAAATCAGGGACTGTGAAGACACTGAAGACACACATGCAATGGGGATCCTTAATACATAGAAATATCCTCTTATTCCACTTGTAAACAGTGTTGCTTGAATTCCAGAATGATCTCGATGATTAAGCCAATCTGTTGATTTGTATTCTGTGCAAAAAGGCTACCTCGATAGTGGACTTGTTCCATGCTGTACCAACTGTCTTCACAATAGAAAGGACCTCTGTAATGTGTAAAAAGCTAGGAAGGAAGTGAGCAGTTTCCAAAACTTGCATTTCACTGCTTCAGCACAAAGGTTTATTCAGGGCATGAAGTTGAGCCAGCTTTCTGCCCCTACCACCACCTCAACACAAAAGCTCAGCAGCATTTGTACTTGTATCATAACTGTAAACCCACTCTAAACTCCATACCACCACCTTGTTCTCAACCACCTGGTAATCTCAGGCCCCTCAGCCTGTTGTCAACTGCCAGGGTCTTGTTGTGCTCAGTGTAGTATACTGTAGCAAAACGTTTTGCAACGGTATACAAAAATCTATTTTACTCTTGGACCAGTTCAAGTAGTAAACGCGTGTTCACCTTCAACGACTTAACCCTCCCAGGGTGTTGTGATCCCCCCCCACCTACCGGTACTTTCCCTTTTGTGGATATAGCTTGCTTATTGCCCAGGTTTAGACTGCACATTGAAATATTGAATTCAGTTTGTTGGCTAATCTTCGTTCTGCTTTTTAAGCAGTGGGGCAGTCCCACTCCTCACGAATGTCTTGTTTATTGGACAGGCAGGATAGAAGTAGAGGAACAATGGCGTAGAGCTGCTAAAATGGCACTAGGCCAGAAATGAACCCATGCTGCAATAGGTATATGTGCCCCTGAGGCAGCAGCGGCTTAGACTGCTAGTACGGCGGTTCCCAACTACAGTCCTTGAGTACCCCCAGCAGCACACATTTTTGTTGTAGCCCTGGACAAGCATACCTGATTCAACTCATCGAGGGCTTGACGATTAGTTGACAAGCTGAATCGTGTAAGTTTGTTCGGGGTTACAATAATGTGTTGTTGGGGGTACTCAAGAACCAGAGTTGGGCACCACTGTACTAGGCCACTAATCTTTTTGTTTTGATACTCAGCATTTGTACTGTATTGTAATTGTTTTTGTTTTAACTAGGGCTGGGTGGTATATTGTGTTTGACTATATACCGGTATTGATACATGGGCCAGTTTTGGGTCTTTACTTTATCTTCTAGAATGGTATTTGAATGTTTGGTTTGTTAAATGTGATATGCCTGTGTAGCGTCCATTTTATAGTTTACACTGCTACATGAGTCATCCCTCTTCTCTCTCTATCCTCACTATATCATTAGAATAATCATTATTTTTCTATGATTCCAACCGTGTTTTGATCTAAATCGCAATTAGAACAGCTGGTAAAAAAAATAAGGCCTAGATTATTTATTTTTTGTCCATATCCTGCTGCCTGTGTGGAAATGATGTCAAATTAGTGTAGGAAATGCAGTTATTTGTTTTTATTGAACAGATACAATCAGAATGAAGAAAGACTCATTGAATTCACATGCATGTGTTGCCACCCTAGGTTCACGCACTATTCATAAAGCAAATGTTGAACTTTTACTAAAAAAAACATTAAGTACTGTTACTGTTAAAAAAAAAAATTAAAAAAAAATATTGTGAATGATATTTTGGCAATATCGGCCAGCCCAAGTTGTTGTATTTGATGTTTAGCTGTATCAGGCTAGCTTTACATCACAATTGGTAAGAGTTTGTCAACAAATCTATAAGACAATAGTTGGCCTGTGGTAAATGGGTAATCTAGCCCTATGCCCTTCAAAGAAGATGTTGTTTTTGTTACATTCAGGTCATGTTGGCAAAACATTGTAGGCAGCCTGTCCTGGTTGCTGAATTCTGTCAAAGATTTAGCCTGTTTTGTGACTGTCTGAGTCTGTGTCCCATAGCCTGACTGCCCATCCAAAGTGTGGCATCTATTCTCACTGCCAAAATGAGAAACCATCCTGGAATGGCAGGAACTTTACTGTGGTTAGGCTAGTTTGTATGGGTCAGGACCGAGGCCTAATGAGTGTGTGAACCACTTGTTTTCCCCCTCGACTCTCATTGTTGGGATGTGATCCTATGGCCTGGAAGCGGGGGGGACCACCATTTGATACTGAAACGTGTTCTCTTCCATTGTCAAATGTACTTTGTACATATGTCAGAATAATGTAGGGTCTAAGCATTGACGTAAGGGGGAGTGTGCATGCTTGAACGTTTATTTTTTCAACAAGAAGTTGACCTATTACTGTAGTGAAATAATTCCCTGCTTGAACAGATATGCCTACAATTACAATAAGAGGTGATGTCTAGTATGTTATCATATTTCAATAGATTGGGTTTAGGGCCATTATACAGTTCACACAGACAAGGGGTGCTTGGACATGCGTTCTTCAATCTGTAGGAAATGCAGGTCCGCAATGCTGTAGTTAAAAGGAGTGCACTATAGAAGGAATAGAGTGCCAATTGGGACACAACCCTTACTAGGCAGAGGAAGCCATTTTTGTCACGTCTCTCTCTGCCACTCTCCCAGAAGGGGACTTACACATCTGTTACTCTAACCTCAGGATGAAGTCCTGCATCCTGTCACCCTCCCCTCACCCATCTCCCTCTGAGCTGCATGGAGCTGGGCGGGGAGGATGTGTGTTTTGTGTCCTTAGTTGTCTCTTTAATAGGTTTAGTTTGTGTAGGATCTCCAACTTCCTTAGAGCACACATCCACTCACTCAACACATTCAGTTTTGGTGAATAATGTATTCATGCCCCACTACATACAATAACAAAACAGTGATTTGGAGTAGTCCTGTGAGTGTAGCCTACTTAATGTATACATAGATTTAGTTTCAAGAGGAACGTTCTTCTGAGTACATGATTGTTTACTTCCACAGTGGTAGTTTACTGTCCTTCCAGACAAGGACCAATTAAATTGTGCATTCAATGGAGAAGATGCTATTAAGAGCATTTCATTCAGGCCTCAAGTCACAGTGCTCTTTTGTGATAGTTACCTGCATGTAGCTGGTCATTGGTTCAATTGAGTTAGGCTACAGATACAGTTGAAGTCGGAAGGTTACATGCACCTTAGCCAAATACATTTTAACTCAGTTTTTCACAATTCCTGACATTTAGTCCTAATAAAAATTCCCTGTCTTAGGTCAGTTAGGATCACCAATTTTATTTTAAGAATGTGAAATGTCAGAATAATAGTACGATTTATTTCAGCTTTTATCACAATCCCAGTGGGTCAGAAGTTTACATACACTCAATTAGTATAGCATTGCCTTTAAATTGTTTAACTTGGGTCAAACGTTTCGGGTAGCCTTCCACAAGCTTCCCACAATAAGTTGGGTGACTTTTGGCTCATTCCTCCTGACAGAGCTGGTGTAACTGAGTCAGGTTTGTAGGCATCCTTGCTCACACATGCTTTTTCAGTTCTGCCCACAAATTTTCTATGGGATTGCGGTCAGGGCTTTGATGTCCACTCCAATACCTTGACCTTGTCGTTAAACCATTTTGCCACAACTTTGGAAGTATGCTTGGGGCCATTGTCCATTTGGAAGACACATTTGCGACCAAGCTTTAACTTCCTGACTGATGTCTTGAGATGTTGCTTCAATATATCCACATAATTTCCTTCCTCGTGAAGCCATCTATTTTGTGAAGTGCACCAGTCCCTCCTGCAGCAAAGCACCCGCACAACATGATGCTGCCAACCGCTGTGCTTCACGGTGGGGATGGTGTTCTTCGGCTTGCAAGCCTCCCCCTTTTCCCTCCAAACATAACGATGGTCATTATGGCCAAACGGTTCTATTTTTTTTTTCATCAGACCAGAGGACATTTCTCCAAAAAGTACGTCTTTGTCCCCATGTGCAGTTGCAAACCATACTCTGGATTTTTATGGCAGTTTTGGAGCAGTAGCCTCTCCCTTGCTGAGTGGCCTTTCAGGTTATGTTGATATAGGACTCATTTTACTGTGGATATAGATAATTTTGTACCTGTTTCCTCCAGCATCTTCACAAGGTCCTTTGCTGATGTTCTGGGATTGATTTGCACTTTTTGCACCAAAGTACGTTCATCTCTAGGAACGCGTCTATCAGAACGCGTCTCCTTATGGAGCAGTATGATGGCTGCGTGGTGTTTATACTTGTGTACTATTGTTGGTACAGAAGAACGTGGTGCATTTGGAAATTGTTCCCAAGGATTATCCAGGCTTGTGGAGGTCTAAAATTATTCTTTTTTTTCTTCTGAATTCTTGGCTTATTTCTTTTGATTTTCCCATGATGTCAAGCAAAGAGGCACTGAGTTTTAAGGTAAGGCCTTGAAATGCATCCACAGCTGACTCCAATTATGTCAATTAGCCTTTCAGAAGCATCTAAAGGCATGATATAATTTTCTGGAATTTTCCAAGCTGTTTACAACTTAGTGTAAACTTCTGACCCACTGGAATTGTGATACAGTGAAATAATCTGTCTAAACATTTGTTAGTTTTGGCAAGTTGGTTGGAAAAATTACTAAGGTTTTTTGTTGAATTTTACCCCTTTTTCTCCCTAATTTCGTGGTATCCAATTGTTTAGTAGCTACTATCTTGTCTCATCGCTACAACTCCCGTACGGGCTCGGGAGAGACGAAGGTTGACGGTCATGCGTCCTCCGATACACAACCCAACCAAGCCACACTGCTTCTTAACACAGCGCGCATCCAACCCGGAAGCCAGCCGCACCAATGTGTCGGAGGAAACACCATGCACCTGACAACCTTGGTTAGCGCGCACTGCACCCGGACCGCCACAGGAGTCGCTGGTGCACGATGAGACGAGGATATCCCTACCGGCCAAACCCTCCCGGTCGCGGCCGGTTACGACAGAGCCTGGGCACGAACCCAGAGTCTCTGGTGGCGCAGCTGGCGCTGCAGTACAGCACCCTTAACCACTGCGCCACCCGGGAGGCCCAAACTATAGTTTGTTAACAAGAAATGTGTGGAGTGGTTGAAACACTTAGGTAGGAGTCATTAAAACTACTTTATGTAAACTCCCGACTTCAACTGTAATGTGGAAGATGTGGTCCTTGTCCACAGGTACATTTGATAAGAGCAAGATATTTTCCCCTTTTGAAGTTGTCCTTTCCAGCACGGTTCCAGGCTGCAGATATAGTTGATGCATAACCCAGCCAGCCCAGCTCTGTCTGGCTTGGCTCGGATGTTTACCCCCCCCCCCCCAGACAACCGGGTCAGCAGACGGCTTAAATGACTATCCGCTTAAATAGGATTAAATCAATGTTCAGTCGGTCAAGGAGTCAACTCTTGCAAAATACTACAGACTAGATGGGTCTAAATCAATTCAGGCTGGCTGCATGGTGAGCCTTGTTGGGGTTTAAGGTCTGTGTAGTCTTCTCCTAATCCCTCACACTCACCCCCTTTCTCCCTCTCTCCAACTGGGTAAACTGGTTATTTGCAGACACTCTTGGTCTTTGTCATGAATGTCTCTTTGTAACCAATAACCAACCATCTCATGGTAAAGTCTCACTTGTGGTGATCTGGGTTGTCGAGAGAAATAACATAGGCTACTTTAGCAATGAATGCTTTAGGAAAACCAGCCCTGGGCGCTCACTTGTCATTCCAGTGGATGATGGTACTGCATTTTGATGTGGAAGTTATAGCTTGTTGTGACCTGAAAAAGCTTGATGTCAGTTCAAAAACATTTGACCGAGGTTTGAGTCCAACCCCACACATCTTGACTAGGCCTACCTAATTATATTTACACAACTATGCCTGTGTCTGAGTCCTTATGATTGTCCTGCTTTGTCTTCCTGTTATCTTACCTGGCTTATCTTGCTCTGGTGCCATGTCTTGGGTCCTGTTCTCTCTCTCTCGCTCTCTCTCGCTCTCTCTCGCGCTCTCTCGCTCTCTCGCTCTCTCTCGCTCTCTCTCGCTCTCTCTCGCTCTCTCTCGCTCTCTCTCGCTCTCTCTCGCTCTCTCTCGCTCTCTCTCGCTCTCTCTCGCTCTCTCTCGCTCTCTTAAATGTTCCTCCCCTCATCTGTCTGTACACACCCCATGGAGCCCCCAGCCTTGTCAAGCTTCTCTGCTAAACTGTGTACGTGACCAACAAACTTTGATTTGTTAAGCATGTCGCGCAGCAATGCAGCCATAATGACTACAACTCCAAGTGGTGATGATCAACATGGTCTCGTTGGTTATCACCGGTATGTTATGTCATAGGTGTATTTAAAAAAAAAAAATTATGAATTATTTTTCACGGTTGACTTCACCTGTGTGGTTATCTGAAGCTAGTGTATTATCCACTTAAATAAAATAAAAAATTACCTTTTGCTATGGGCACAGCCTACTGCAGCGTGCCGGTGGAAAACTGAGTCATTTATTCAAAAGGGGTCCATTTTTATAGAGCATAAAAGTAAACAAGTGTAAGTGTAACGATCAACTATAGGCTACATAACTACACTGAACAAACATATAAACGCAACATGTGTTGGTCCCATGTTTCATGAGGTAAAAGATCCTAGAAATGTTCCATACTCACTAATTTGTCTACATCCCTGTTAATGAGCATTTCTCCTTTACCAAGATAATCCATCCACCTGACAGATGTGGCATATCAAGAAGCTGATTAAACGGCATGATCATTACACAGGTGCAACTTGTGCTGTGGACAATAAAAGGCCACTCTAAAATGTGCAGTTTTGTCACAACAGAATGCCACAGATGTCCCAAGTTTTGAGGGCGTGAGCAATTGGCATGCTGACTGCAGGAATGTCCACCATAGCTGTTGCCATATAATTTTATGTACATTGTTCTACCATAAGCTGCCTCCAATGTTGTTTTTAGATCATTTGGCAGCACATCCAACCGCCTCGCAACTGCAGACCATGTGTAACCATGCTAGCCCAGGACCTCAGGGAAGCTCATTTGTGAGGTTGTTGTCCTCACCATGATCTGACTGCAGTTCGGTGTTGTAACAGACTTCAGTGGGCAAATGCTCACCTTTTTGAAGGCCTCTGGAGAAGTGTGCTCTTCACGGGTGAATCCTGGTTTCAACTGTACCGGGCTGATTGCTGTCGTGTGGGCGAGTGGTTTTTACTAATGTCAACGTTGTGAACAAAGTGCCCCATGGTGACAGTGGAGTTATGGTATAGCCAGGTCATATCAATGGCAATTTTAATGCACAGAGATACCGTGACGAGATCCTGAGTCCCATTGTCGTGCCATTCATCCGTCGCTATCACCTCCCTCATGTTTCAGCATGTTTCAAGGATCTGTACACAATTCCTGGAAGCTGAAAATGTTCGTTCTTCCATGGTCTGCAGACACACCAGACGTCACCCATTTAAGCATGTTTGGGATGCCCTGGATCAATGTGTATGAAAGCGGGTTTCCGTTCCAGCTAGTATCCAGCAACTTCATACAGCCATTGAAGAGGAATGGGACAACATTTCACAGACTACAATCAACAGTGGCCTCCATCATTCTTAAATGGAAGAAGTTTGAAACACCAAGACTCTTCCCAAGAACCCGATGGTCACTCTGAGAGCTCCAGGGTTCCTCTGCGGAGATGGTTGTCCTTCTGGAAGGTTCTCCTATCTCTGCAGCACTCCATCAATCAGGCCTTTATGGTAGAGTGGCTAGACGGTGGTGGTGGTGGTGGCAGCATGCTGTGCGGATTATATTTTTCAGCTGCAGGGACTGGGAGACTAGTCAGGATCGAGGCAAAGATGAACGGAGCAAAATGGAGCGCGCTCCTTGCTGAAAACCTGCTCAGGACCTCGGACTGGGGCAAATGTTCACCTTCCAATAGGACAACAACCCTACGCACACAGCCAAGACAATGCAGGAGTGGCTTTGAGACAAGTCTCTGAATGTCCTTGAGTGGCCCGGACTTGAACCCGATTGAACATCTCTGGAGAGACCTGAAAATAGCTGCGCAGCGACGCTCCCCATCCAATCTGACAGAGCTTGAGAGGATCTGCAGAGAAGACTGGGATAAACTCCCCAAATATATAGGTGCGCAATGCTTGTAGCGTCATACCCAAGGAGACTTGAGGCTGTAATCACTGCCAAAGGTGCTTCAACAAAGTACTGAGTAAAGGGTCTGAATACTTTTGTAAATATATTTCTGTGTTTTAAATTTGCAGACATTTTCTTAAAATCAGTTTTTGCTTTGTTATTGTGTGTAGATTTGATGAGAGGGGGGGGGGGGGGAATATAATTATATCAATTTTCTAATAAGGCTCTGTTATGTAACAATGTGGAGCAAGTCAAGGAGTCCAAATGCACTAGCTTCTATGTGCTCCCAGTCCCCGGGTACAAGCTCTGAAAGCTACCCTATTGATTCATTTTTATTTTTTAGGGACAATAATAACAACAATGCAAGTGAGTGCAAAACTCTAGTCTAGACTGTAAACTGCAGTGAATAGCCTGTCGTTTTGAATGCTTATTATTTTGAAATAACTGCATCTAGCCTGCCTGATTGGGCAAACATTTCGATCAGTTATGGGTCTTTTTGTTGGCAGTTTAACTTACAAGCTCCAGGCACATTTGCAGGCCAGTAATATGTTGTATTTCATCAGGATGTTTTGGCTAACAGAAACATGCTAATGCAGCGATCTCTAGTGGCGCGCATATTAATTATGATAATGCATGAGCGCGGAGGAAGTTGTATCCACAGTTCCCCCATTTTGGCTGATTGCATACTTATAGGATATGTTAATTTAGAGGTGGCTCCACGGGTCCAAGATGTGGTGGGGTATTTCAATAAAGACTAGCACACCTGATTCAATTAGTCAATAACCCTTGATTAGATGAACTAGTTCAGGGCTAAAACCATATTGTGACATGTCTGGGGGTCCCGCGGAGAGGTTGGAGAACCACTGGGCTAACCTAACCAGGTAAATCTCCGGACATAAATTGGAGGGTATGACATGGTAATAAATCAGCTGTAAAACGGTTTTATATGGGCTATGATGGAACCATATTTTTCTAATCCGGTCGTATGGTTTAAACAAACAAAATAGACAACTGCAATTGCACAGTAGAACTAACAGGGCTGAGCTTGCTTTATGCAGGGTTTCATCATGTAGGCCTTTGCATCGTTAATTTAAAAGTTACTCACACAGTATGTCATCACTATTGGTGTGTGGATTTAATTCCAGTCCATAATTTGATTGCTAAGGTAGCCTAGCCACCTGAAGTTCGAACATAAACCAGATTTGATCACATTTTCTTTTAACACAGGCCTATTTTAGGCTGTAAATGCATAACGTTTCCACTGGCCAGAGGGGATCAGCGCTCATAGGCTTCTCTAGGCTATGTGCTCTGATGGTAATAGGCTTCTCTAGGCTATGCGCTCTGGTGGTAATAGGCTTCTCTAGGCTATGCGCTCTGGTGGTAATAGGCTTCCATGGTTTTTATACATTCTGTATTTTTTTTCTGTTTTTCTCGTCTTGTGGCTGCTTCCCAAAACACACAACGAGCCCCGCCCTCTGACACTCAAGCTGCACGGTTTCTCCTCTGTTAGATTCACTTAAGGCGCCCGCATGCTAATCACCTGAAACCGCTCAAAAAAGTTTGTGCATATTAAGACATTTTGTGAGGTTTTGGACTTCGGTGAGCGCTGTTCGAGCACACATATATACACACATAATATATATATATATATATATATATATATATATATATATATATATATATATATATATTTTTTTTTTTTCTAGAGGCAAGCCGACGTCTTCGCCCCTTCGTCTGTGATTGGTCAACAGTAGGGATTCCACTTTGATTCTTACTGTTATTCTATGTTTCAATGATTCTAACAGTTTACCCTAGTGTGTTTTTTTCCTAACCTACTATGGTTTGTATGACTCATTTCAGAAGGGCTGTTAGACTTGGGTTGGTATTATGTTGGTCCAATATGTGTGTATTCTGCTTCTACTTATATTTGGATAAAAGTGAACCAAGCTGCACATGTCCCTAAAAAGCTAATGAAGCAACTGTCAAAGCACATCCTGCTAATTGAAAAATGGTGCCAATGTTTTGTTTTTGTTTCCTCTGCAGATATGTGTCCTCCTCTTCACCTGCCTCTACATTCTGTCCTACCTCATCCTCACTCACTTCAAGAAGAATGCGGACTATGTCACGGGTGAGTATGGGTTTGAGGTTGACCGGAATGACCAATTTTTTAAAATTAGGGCCTGTTTTCAAGTTTTCATAACAATCGGTAATCAGCATTTTTGGGTGCCGATTACATTGCACTCCACGAGGAGACTGCGTGGGCAGGCTTGGCCACCTGTTACGCGAGTGCAGCAAGGAGCCAAGGTAAGTTGCTAGCTATCAAAATGATCTTATAAAAAAACAATCAATCTTAACATAATCACTAGTTAACTACACATGGTTGATGATATTACTAGCTTGTCCTGCGTTGCATATAATCAATGCGGTGCCTGTTAATTTATCATATCACAGCCTACTTTGCCAAACGGGGGGTGATTTAATAAGCACATTTGCGAAAAAAGCACTGGCGTTGTAGTTGCGAACTGTGTGAAGACCATTCCTTCCTAACAAAGACCTTAATTAATTTGCCAGAATTTTACATAATTATGACATAACATTGAAGGTTGTGCAATGTAACAGCAATATTTAAACTTAGGCTTGCCGCCCATTCGATAAATTACGTAACGGTTCCATATGTTACTGAAATAATAAACATTTTGTCTTCAAAATTATAGTTTCCGAATTTGACCATATTAATGACCTAAGGCTCGTATTTGTGTGTTTATTATATTCTAATTAAGTCTATGATTTGATAGAGCAGTCTGACTGAGCCGGTGATAGGCAGCAGCAGGCTCGTAAGCATTCATTCAAACAGCACTTTTGTGCGTTTTGCCAGCAGCTCTTCGCTGTGCGTAAAGCATTGAGCTGTTTATCACTTCAAGCCTATCAACTCCTGAGATTAGGCTGGCAATACTAAAGTTCCTATAAGAACATCCAATAGTCAAAGGTATATGAAATACAAATGGTATAGAGAGAAATAGTCCTTTAACAACTACAACCTAAAACTTCTTACCTGGGAATATTGAAGACCCATGTTAAAAGGAACCACCAGCTTTCATATGTTCTCATGTTCTGAGCAATGAACTTAAACGTTAGCTTTCTTACATGGCACATATTGCACTTTAACTTTCTTCTCCAACACTTTGTTTTTGCATTATTTAAACCAAATCGAACATGTTTCATTATTTATTTGAGACTAAATTGATTTTTATTTATGTATTATATTAAGTTAAAATAAGTGTTAATTCAGTATTCTAATTGTCTTCATTATTTTATTTATTTATATATATATATATATATATATATATATATATATATATATATATATATATATATATATATATATATATATATATATATATATATATATATATATATATATATATATATATATATTGATAGATAGATATCTATCTCTCTGCCGATTAATCGGTATCAGCTTTTTTTTGGTCCTCAGATTATCGGTATCGGTGTTGAAAAATCATAATCGGTCGACCTCTAGTATGGATATGTTTTCCTAGTCGTCCCCCCCCCCCAAAAAGGACCTCAGTCCGGCTTTCAACTTACTCTTGAAAGTTGCAATAGAAGAATGCACAACGTGTAATTTCGAAACTGGGACAATGCTGGGGGAAAAGGCCCAAAAAAGTATACAGACAATGGCTTTGTCAAACAACACTGTTTCATGACGCATCAGTGACATGTCAGAATGTTTTGAAACAATTACTGCTTTGCATACAAGCCGGTGAATTAAATGCGTTACAGCTGGATGAGTCAACAGACTGGGCCTGGCACAGCTCCCGGTATATGTCTGTTACATTTATGGAGTGTCAATTAAGGAAGACATCCTCGTCTGCAAACCACTGGAAACCAGGACAACAGGAGAGGATATTTTTAAAGTACTGGACAGCTTTGTGACATCAAATGGACTTTGGTGGTCAATATGTGTTGGTATCTGTACTGATAGTGCAAAAGCCATGACATGGAGACCTAGTGGAATGTCAAGTGAAGAGGTGACTCCGGGATGCTGGCCTTCTAGGCAAAATAACTCTGCCTAAATCTTTTTCTTTTTCTTGGCCAGTCGAAGATGGCTTTTTCTCTGCCTAGAAGGACATCATCCCGGAGTCGCCTCTTCACTGTTGACGTTGAGACTGGCACCTTTTAATGAAGCTGCCAGTTGAGGACTTGTGAGGCGTCTGTTTCTCAAACCAGACACTCCAATGTATTTGTCCTCTTGCTCAGTTGTGCACCGGGGCCTCCCGCTCTATTCTGGTTAGAGACAGTTTGCACTGGTCTGTGAAGGGATTAGTACACAGCGTTGCCAAGAACCTGAAGATCTCTACAATCTCTTGCGTGGAATAGTCTTCATTTCTCAGAACAAGAATAGACTGATGAGTTTTCAGAAGAAAATAATTTGTTTCTGGCAGTTTTGAGCCTGTAATCGAACTCACAAATTGTGATGCTCCAGATACTCAACTAGTCTAAAGGCCAGTTTTATTGCTTCTTTAATCAGAACAACAGTTTTCAGCTGTGCTAAACATAATTGCAAAATAGTTTTCTAATGCTCAATTAGCCTTTTAATTGATAAACTTGGATTAGCTAACGCAACGTACCATTGGAACACAGTGACAGTTGCTGATAATGGGCCTCTGTACGCCTGTGTAGATATTCCATTAAAAATCTGCCGTTTTCCAGATACAATAGTAATTTACAACATTAACAATGTCTACACTGTGTTTCTGATCCATTTTGATATTTTAATGGACAAAAAATGTGCTTTTCTTTCAAAAACAAGGACATTTCTAAGTGACCCCAAACTTTTGAACGGTCTCTCTCTGTCCATAGGCCATCATTGTAATTAATAATTTGTTCTTAACTGACTTGTCTAGTTAAAAAAATAACATGCATACAGTACCAGTCAAAAGTTTGGACACCTACTCATTCAGGGTTTTTATTTTTACCATTTTCTACATTGAGGAATAATAGTGAAGACATCAAAACTATGAATAACACATATGGAATCATGTAGTAACCAAACAAATGTTTTATCAAAATATATTTTAGGTTCTTCAAAGGAGCCATCCTTGGCCTTGATGACAGCTTTGCACACTCTTGGCGTTCACCTGGAATGCTTTTCCAACGGTCTTGAAGGAGTTATCAAGTGCTTGTCAAATTGTGACTGAGAGACTGACGTGGACAGCCTGCGCGAAAAAGCAAAGCCGAGCTCATGCCTTTTCAAGCGACTTTTTTCAAATCATTAGTTACGTCATGCAGCCTTGCTATGTATTAAATATCAAAACATATAGCCCAATGTTTGTAGAACTGAAGTTACATGAATAGCTCTAAATTTAAGCACATAGGAGTGCCCATTACATTTGTTAGCTGCATGTGTGCACTCCCTCCCAATTGTTTGGTGAAAATATCCTTTATTTTATTCATATCATGTTTCTTTATTTTCTTCTTAAATAATGGATTTATTGTGAAGGTGTAGGCTATTTCATGGATATACAAGACTTTTTCAAATGTGGATGTTCCAAAGGTCTGCATTTGTGACTTCTGTGTGTGGAATTAAATTAATTAGTTGAATTAACGATCAATTACCGTGAGACTGACCCCAGTTATTTGCTTGACAATCACCAACTGATGACATTTTCGTGACAGCCCTAATCCTATGAGTTGAATGTTGGAAGTGTGGCTGTGCAAATGCAACTTGGTTTATGTACCTTATGTAATCGCTCCAGTAAAGTCTGGTTATTGAAAAACCGCTGTAGCACATCCGCATCCAACATAACAAGTCTGGCCTGTAGCTGTTTGGAGGTGGGCCAGCCCACTGAGCCGGGCCAGCCAGTGTGTTTTTATTGGGTTTTGGAACGAGTCAGCTAAACCTGTTCTGCGTTACGAGTACAGTGTTTCCAATGAATGGCCACCGCGGTCAGTCAATACCACCAGTAGAGCATTTGTGCCTCGCAGCTTAATGGTGTGATGTTGAAGATGTGATTCTGTGAATCGATTCCGATGCTTGAGAACTGGTTTCTCTTGCTCCCAGTACATGTGTCCCCCCCCCCCCACACACACACACACACTTCAGTTCCTCCTCCTGACCTATACAGACTCTTGTTCTGTTGTGTCTTGAACACGGTGTACTCCGTATATCTCTATTTTTGAGGCCAACTACTTATTTCCCCTCTGTCCGTGTCGATCGGCGCTACCTTAGTTTCTTACCGATCTCTTTCTAAGTATATCCCTCCTCCAGACACTCTAGGCAACATACTTTGCCCCGACACAATTTCAACTCTTATGTCTGGGTAAATGGGTTGTGTTGACAAGAGGCTCGCTTGCCTGTTGGTTTCGCTGTGACGCATTTACTTGTATGTTTTCTGCCGTTTTCCAGGTGACGTTGAAGATGCGACCGCCAACAAAATTGCGTAAGTGAAGAGACCTAATGATTTAACTGACCTAGCAAGCAGTCTGTGATTAGAGTGGCTGTGTGTGAGCAGAGTATTTGAGCTAGTATCTGAGTCGCTGTGACACAACTTGGCCTGTGTGACTGTCCTCCTTGCCCTTTGTCCTTACACACTGATATTCCTTTCCTCCCTCCCCACCCAGAGCAACTAGCATCCAAAACACACAATACTGTATTGTCCAAATGACATAAAAAACACAACGTGCGTTGATCACTCTACAGACACCCTCGTTCTCTCTCTTCCCGTCTAGGCTGTGGCTGTGTACGTTTACCCTCTCTGTGGCAGTGTGCGCTGTGCTGCTCCTCCCCATCTCCATCCTGTCCAATGAGGTGTTGCTCATCTTCCCTCACAGCTACTACATGCAGTGGCTCAACGGATCGCTCATTCACGGTACTGATCCACGTTTACACCTCAACACCCAATACCGCTCCACGTTTACACCACAACACCCAATACCGCTCCACGTTTACACCACAACACCCAATACCGCTCCACGTTTACACCACAACACCCAATACCGCTCCACGTTTTCAACCCATAGTCGTTCGTTCATTGTCAGAGCGCCCGTAGCCCCAAACCTCACACACCAGTCTGTTTTAACTACATTTTGAAGTGTTGCTAGTCAATGAGCTCCAAAACGAATGATTCATTCACTATGGTTTTGGGAACCTTGCACTGTTGCCTGTTATGTAATAATAAGCCATGGTGCGTCTATCACAGAAATGAAACGTGAGCTCCACAAACCAGCAGTTGAAGGGAAGTGGGGCCCCAAATATAACATTGTCCACTCTAGTCCCTCTTGCTTATTTCCATTGAGCTCTACAGGTTCCTGTGTTCTGTATACCCCCCAAAAAAGTGTTTCCCTAAACGGCGAGGCTGCGCCTCACTGTGGTGGTCGTGTTTGTTCCTGGGTTTCTATCCCTTTTATGATATTACCTAACTTTTTGTAATGAAATGTTTTGACCATCTCTTCTCTTTCTCTCCATCATCAGGCTTATGGAACCTAGTGTTCCTGTTCTCCAACCTGTCCCTGGTCTTCCTCATGCCCTTCGCCTACTTCTTCACCGAGTCGGAGGGCTTCGTGGGCTGTAAGAAGGGGGTGATGGCGCGGGTGTATGAGACGGCGGTGGTGCTGCTGCTGCTCACTCTGCTGGTGCTGGGCATGGTGTGGGTGTTTGTGGCTCTGCTAAACAACCACAGCGCCAGGGAGAGCCTCTACGGTGAGTTGATCTTTGCTTTTCATTCAAGCCATTTTTGCAACTGTTATTTAATTTATTGAATTGGTGTCCTTTTTGTTAATTTTTTGGGGGGGGGAACCATGTATCAAAGTAGTTTTTTCTAATGACCTGTTGTCTCCCATCTCAGACATGTGGGAGTACTATCTCCCTTACCTCTACTCTGCCATCTCTCTGTGTGGAGTGCTGCTGCTGCTATGTGAGGCCACCTCCACTATGTCTCGTCCATCTGCCGCACTGGCTGCTTAACTTGTGATGTGTCTGAATGCTGCCTGACACCTCTTCCCGTCTCCTTGCAGTGTGCACTCCCTTCGGGCTGTCCCGCATGTTCAGCGTCACTGGGAGCCTACTGGTCAAACCACGGGTGAGTGATAATCCACAAACGTTTTCTCCAGTATGCAGACAATAACCGAACACGGGTGACATTGTTATATCTTTGGTATTTTATTAGGGTCCCCATTAGCTGTTGCAAAAGCAGCAGCAACTCTTCCTGGGGTCCACATGAAACACAATACAGAACCTCAATAGACAAGAATGGCTCAAGGACAGAACTACATACATTTTTAAAGGCACACAGCCTACATATCAATGCAGACACACAAACTATCTCGGTCAAATAGGGGAGAGGCGTTGTTGCTTTCTGTTTTTTGAAACCAGGTTTGCTGTTTATTTGAGCAATATGAGATGGAAGGAAGTTCCATGCAATAAGGGCTCTATATAATACTGTGCGTTTCCTTGAATTTGTTCTGGATTTGGGTGACGAGATCCCTGGTGGCATGTCTGGTTGGATAAGTGTGTATTAGAGCTGTGTGTAAGTTGACTATGCAAAGCATTTTTGGGATATCGTTGACAATAACATAACACTAATGACTCAATGACATCCAATCCCCTGTGTTTCCTCAGCTGTTGGAGAATGTGGAGGTGGAGATGAACTGTGCTGCGTTCGAGGAGGCTTCGCTCTCTAGGACACTCAACAGTGAGTGGGCCAGTGACCATGGGCTACAATAGTCTCTCAACATGGGACAATTGAATGCATTTCTATTCTATTTCTATTTCTACACGTCCATGACTCATCCTAGAGGAGGTGGTGTTGACCGTGCTCTGTTCCTTGTAGGGGGTAGCACGGCATGCTGGGTCAGTGTGAACGTGGAGCCTTTGAGGACGCAGTACCTCGGCGTCCAGGCCAAACGAATCGCCCTCGGTAAGACCGTTGGTCTATGAGAATAATACTGTGTTTTTATTCGATTCTCTTGACTTACTAGGGTTGGATCAAATTCATTGGAAGATTATACAACATTGTTGGATTTCATTCGGGCATTAGAATTTTTTTCCCAGGAATAGCTTCACTGCTCACCGGGAGACTGACAGCGTTGTCTACAGTGGTCCTTGTCCTCATCATTCTCTCTCCCCCAGAGATGCGGAGGAGAGCGTCACCATGGCAGCGGAACCTGTTCTACCCTCTGGCCATGCTGCTGCTCCTAGCTCTGACGGTGGCCTGCGTGTTGATGGTTTGTTTCCATGTTCTGGAGCTCCTGTTCGACGAGACGGCCATGCCCAGTGGAATGGGGGTGAGAGGACTCTACCAAGGGGAATAAGGGACGGCGTGAGCTGGAAGGGGCTTTGTATGGATTATTCTCGACAGCCCGCTGTTGATTTTATAGCATGTAGGGCGTTTACACACTCTGCCCAATGTGGGTGAAAGCACGCTTTGGTGGTAATTTTTTCCATTCGTTAGGTTTTAAAATAAATTTTTACCGTGATAAGTATGATCACGCTCTGAATCGTTCCGTGAGGTCTTTCTTTAGCATATCATTTAACATTATATCCTAAATGTCTGATTTCCTAACTTAATACATCTGATCATAAGCACTGAGCTCTGATCATTTTAAGAGCTGTGCAGCTTTCTTGCCAAAACGTTTGAGGATTTTGCATTCTGGTCGGCGTCATTGCCCGTTGTTTCCATGGGTCGCAAACCGTTATTTCAGCTCTCGTCATGCCAATTTAAGGCTTAGAAAATAGAAAGCCTGTGGTACACTTAGTGCTCCATTGACATTTTTAGAGAGATGCTTGTTTTTGTAAGAACATGTGAACAGTGTAGACCAAAATGTCTCAAAATCGACATCCATCTGACCTATTGTTTTATGTCCACCGGATTTGAGAAGTGAGCCTGTCGAGTAGCCTTCATTCTGGCACAGCGTCCAGTCTAGCTCACGCAATGCTTTTTACCAGATTTCCTTTTTAAAATGTTTATTTTCGCTGGCCTCCGTTTCATTTAGTCAGCCTAATTTTGACTTTCCTACTACGGTTAAAAACTCCAATAACTTGAACGGATTAGGATCGAGACAGTCTGGACCGTTGATTTTCTTAGTGGATTATCTACACAATAAAACAAATAATTTAACCCATTGGTCAAAATGGTTTTTGATTGGACACCCTATAGCCGGGGTACTTATTAGCCTAGGAGGTCCCGCAGCCTGCTGGTTTTCTGTTCCACCTGATAATTAATTGCACACACCTGGTGTCCCGGGTCTAAATTGGTCCCTGATTAGAGGGGAACAACTATAAAAAAATGCAGTGGAACTGGCCTCAAGGTCCAGAGTTGTGTTTTGAGGGCCTATGGCAGGGGTGTCAAAGTCAAATGGACGGAGGGCCAAATAAAAAAATCAGCTACAAGACGAGGGCCGGACTGTTCGAATGTTCATTGAAAAATTTTTAAATGACGCATATAGTCTAGTGAACCTAATTGAACCTACTGAAAACCTAACAAATATATTACAATATGATCAGATAAATAAAGCAATATTTTCTTATGGCTCTGTCAGTAATCTTTAATTTTCAACAGACACAAAAGACAAATTTCCTTTATATAAATATCCCCATAACATGAACATTAAATGAAAGAAACCGGTATTCAAGGCACCATCAGTAGACTATATTTTCTATTTTAGCAAAAGTGGGCTAAATTTACTTCAAAGAAAAAACAATAATAGCAATTTTCTATCATCCACTCAACTGAAATATTTTTAAAATATAATTGGATTGAAATACAAAAAAATAAAGTGCAAAAATCTATTAATCAAAAACAACACTTTGTTTAAGGAGAAGTAACATGCAGTGAAAACAAATATTAAATTTTAACTTTTAAACTTGAACTGAGTAAAAACTCTAAATATGTGATTGCACAGTAATGTTCACTTGTTTGAGGTTGAGGGTGATACTTGGTGGTGTCCCATCTTTTCCACAAGTTCATCAATGTTCGGGGTAAGGCTCTGAGCTGAAGAAATCCTCAGAATTGAGTGGAGGTGTTCAGCAGTAAGTCGACTTCTGTGTGATGTTTTGTTCAGGTTCATCAAAGAAAACAGTTGTTCACACAGGTATGTGCTGCCAAACATAGACAACGTTTGAGCAGCCTGGGTGCGCAGCTGGGGCATTGTGCCGGGGAGGAAACGGGCGAACTCCGCAGCACCCACTGCCGCATATTTTGCCCTCAGTGCATCATTGCATTGGAGGTCAATCAACTCCATTTGGAGGTTTGGTGGTGAGCTTTCCACGTCAACAGCAAATGGGTTACCGAGCAGTTCCAACCTGCTTTTTTGTGCTTCAAAGTCAGCAAATCGGCGTCGAAAGTCAGCGGCAAGCATACCTATTTTATCAGCCAACTGTGTGCTCGGGAACGCACTGGTACAGAGCTTCTCTTTCATGGTCTGGCAGCTGGGAAAGTGGCTCAAATTTTCTTTCCGCATCTGCGTCTCCCACAGAGTCAGTTTGGTTTTAAATGCCTTCACTGTACTGTACATATCAGAGATGACACGATCCCGACCCTGCAGCTGCAAGTTTATTGCATTCAGATGACTCGTAATGTCACACAGAAAAGCCATTTCACACAGAAACATTTCGTCTCGGAGTTGTGTTGTGTCTTTCCCTTTGCTGTCCAAGAACAGACAAATCTCCTCACGAAGCTCGAAACATCTTTGAAGCACCTTTCCCTGGCTTAGCCATCGCACCTCTGTGTGATAAGGCAAATCACCATGCTCCGTTTCTAACTCCGTCAGAAATGCCTTGAACTGGCGGTGATTCAAACCTTTGGCTCTGATAAAGTTAACTGTGCGCGTGATGATGCTCATTACATGCTCCATTTTCAAGGCTTTACCGCACAACGCTTCCTGGTGTATGATACAATGATAAGCTGTCAGCTCACCTGTCGCGTTTTCCTCTTGCATCTTTTCCCGTATCTTCGCCACCAGTCCGCTCCTGTGTCCACACATCGCAGGTGCTCCGTCGGTTGTCAAACCCACGAGTTTTTCCCAAGGCAGCTCCATCTCATTTACACATCTTGACACCTCTTCATACAAATCATGCCCCGTAGTTGTGCCATGCATAGGACGTAAAGCCAAAAACTCCTCTGTCACGCTTAGGTTGGAGTCCACTCCGCGGATGAAAATTGACAACTGGGCAATGTCAGAAATGTCGGTGCTCTCATCCACAGCCAAGGAATATGCAATAAAATATTTTCCCTTTTTCACAAGCTGCTCTTTTAGATTGATGGACAACTGGTCTACTCTCTCGGCAATGGTGTTTCTGCTCAGACTCACATTTAAAAAGAGTTGCCTTTTTTCTGGGCAAACTTCGTCACAAACTTTAATCATGCAGTTTTTGATGAAATCCCCCTCCGTAAATGGCCGGGCTAATTTAGCGATCTCTTCTGCCAAAATAAAACTGGCCTTGACAGTTGCGTCCGCGTGTGTGTCCGCGTGTTTCGTTTCATAATGTCGTCTCAGATTATACTCTTTCAGTACCGCCACACTTTCTCCACACAGAAGACACACAGGTTTTCCAGCTACCTTCGTGAACATATACTCCGACTCCCACCTTGTTTGAAACCCCCGGTTCTCAGTATCCACCTTCCGTTTTGCCATTTTTGATGGGTATCTGAAAGTTAATTTTACTGTGATGCTGACGACTGCTGTGCCAATAAATATTGAAATGAAGCAGCCTACTGCTCGGTGCGTCACCTTTGCATTGTGGGAAATGTAGTATTGGTGCGTGTAAAAGATCTGCGGGCTGCCGGCTTGCTGCGGGCCGGTTCTAATAATAAATCAAGATCATCCCAGGGGCCGTAAAAAACCTTCTTGCGGGCCGGATGTGGCCCGCGGGCCTTGACTCTGACATATGTGGCCTATGGCATGAGTTTACCTGTAAAAATATGTTGAATTCAAACGATGCACCTATTGCCCCTGAAATAGCCTGTTCTATGTTGAGTGACTGAGGGCCATATCTTTCATATAGATTTTAAGACTAAACAATTCTAAGGACATAAACTTGCAGGGGGAGGGGGAGGGTACGAAAATTTTTTTAAACAGGATAACCGATTTGCATTGATCGTACGTTTCCTCTGCGTGGAAGGACCCTCGCCTGGGGACGGCTTCCTTCTCCATGTTTGGTTCTCTGGGAGCAGCGGTGCAGGTGGTCCTCATCCTGTACCTGATGGTGTCGTCTGTGGTGGGCTTCTACAGCTCTCCTCTCTTCACCTCATTGCTGCCCCGCTCTCAGGACACCAACCTCACACAGATCATTGGGAACTGTGTCTCTCTTCTGGTCCTCAGCTCAGCACTGCCGGTCTTCTCTCGCACTCTGGGTAAGAGCCCCCCCGATCCCCAGGTTGAGTTTCTAGATTCTTGTCGTCTCGTATGGTTGAACAAAAAAAGAGATGCGTAGACCCCCACAGTGGTATCATAATACCCATGAAACCTAGTGGTCAAACAGGGAAATGGTTCCAATCGTTTCCCCAACATAAATGTTTCCTATAGGGGATTTTAGAAACACCTAAAGTAAGGGCTGTGTTTCCTGTCGGCTTACATGACGTTTTGATTACCATGTAAATCTCTCTCGTACAAAGGTGACTTATCAATTGTTTTTATTTCTTTATTTAACCTTTATTAAATAGGGAAGTTGGTCCAAATTGTTATTAACAATGACTGCCTTGTTCAGGGGCAGAACGACAGATTTTTACCTTGTCAGTTTTGGGGATTCGATCTAGCAACCTTTCGGTTACTGGCCCAACTAGGCTACCTGCCCTCACACCCAGGGTAAGCCTACACGAGAAACAGCCCTTATTTCAAGTGTTTCTAAAATCCCATATTGGAAACATTTATGGTGTAAAAACAATTGGAACCATTTCCCTGTTTGACCACTAGGTTTTTGGGGTATTATGACACCACCACTGTGGGGCTCTATTGCCTACTGTAATTAGACTGAGAGCTTCTGGTTGTAGTATCATTTCTGAACACAAGAGGGCATGTGTATGCAGTCAATCACTATGAACACTGTGACCTTGGCCATGGTCAAGTACTGTGCTTCAGAAATGCACCCTTCTTTCCTTCCTCTCTTGAAGTATTCACAGATCTGAATCGGATGGATTAGTGAAAGTAATATGGATTTGAACTTTATTTATCCATGGGGGGGGGGGTGAAGATATGCTGAGTAGTTTATAGTGTCAAACTAATCACATTCTGTCTCTGACCTGTTCTTCAGGGATCACACGGTTTGACCTCCTGGGAGACTTTGGGAGATATAACTGGCTGGGGAACTTCCACATAGTGTTCTTGTACAACATACTGTTTGCCGGCCTCACCTCTGCCTGCCTCATCAACACTCTCACCTGGGCTGTGCAGGGAGAACTCATACGTGCCTTCGGTACGTAACACAATCAATCAAGTATTTATAAAGCCAGGAATATGTCTATGAACCTGATACCTGCCTTTCTATGTTTAGATGTTCGAGTCCATACTTTTGTATCACTTCACATCTTCAACTTAAAGTCATGTTTAAATTGACTAGATGATTTGTCCACCTATCTTGGCTGTAGTCGACGCCCACAATCCGTTTTTGGATATGCATCTTTCTTAGGTATTTGGTAGTCGTATTGTGTTACTTTCATTATGCAGTAGAAGGGTTGTGCCAGCTGCCAATAGTCGGTGTGTTTTCAGAGTGACTGAACTGTGAGCTAGCTTCCAAGGTGTTCTCTTCCCAGCTCTGGGCCTGGCCATGTTTCCCAATGGGTTGGTCTCCTTTCCTCAGATAGAAAGGCCTATACAATTCTCTCAGGAAAGAGGGGAGTAGGAGTCCCCTAGGGGCCTGTGGGCCTGGCCGCTGGCCCCCTCCCGGGCCCCCCACACACACTCGCCCTCTGCCCCTCCACCCAACACAAACAGTTCGGCGTGTAGAGCCATGGACACGCACCCCCCCCTTCCTCACGGGATAGATAGCATCTCTCCTCAACCGCTACCTCCCCAACAGCTTTTGTTCTGTTCTGTGATTGATGGACTTTCTTTGCACCCAAACTAGCCTTTTTAAAAAATATTTTATTTTTCTCACTCTGTCGGTGGTAATCATGCCATTTCGTTCCACTGTCGGTGTTGACCGTAAGTGTTGTATGTCTCCACAGGTCTCCACAAACTTCCTCTGACAGTGTCCCGCACAACCATCCCCCTCAAGCTCCTCCTGGCAAATGGCCTGTCAAAGATCCAGTGACTGACATTCCCTTGACCAATCAACCGTGATCTTTAATCCCGACTGGGACCTGAGCCCCCTGTATAGCATTCCCATTGGACCAAAGGCACCTTGTCTTCAGTCCTCCAGTCAATCTGTGTCTGGATCACCAAAATGAAGAGGCCGGAGTGGAGGATTAGAAGTGCAGTTTGGACAATGACGCAGTAGAGCTCTGCTCACTGACCAATACAAGTTGACTTGGGGAACCAACTTAAACGGTCTCGCTTTTTCACTACAGTACTGGGGTGCTATTGAAATCACTATGTGCAGTAATCTGAGGCAAAAATGATAAATTCTGGAACTGCTAAAATAATCTAGAACTGAAAGGGATTTTATCAGGGTTTTTAGGTCATGGCTAGAAGGGATTCAACTATTGTCAGATATTACTTTTCGTAGCAGGTTAGGAAAAGGGTTGGGGTTAGTTAAAATGTTTTAAAAAATCTGCTTTTGACGTTAATTTGAGAAAAGCTGGGTCCCTTCTAGCCATGACCGGGTTCTTGTTGACCTTGTGACATCATACAGTACATCCTGGATGTCCTAATGCCTTATGAGAAACTCACAATGGGTTCGAGAGGTGGCGGTGGGACTTACTTTGCTCTTTGGACACGCACGTGTAAAAGTCAGCAAATCTATTTTTGGAACATTACGTTGCAACTGACATTTCCTTTTCCTGATCAGGGGTTGAGCGGTTGAGTCCTCTCTGCCTCCCCTCTCCCCACGCCTTCCTCTCTCTCTCTCATGTAAGACTACTATTTCTGGGCCTCACTCCTTTGAATCCCACTTCCATTTCTTTTTAAGACTCCTTGTCTGTCTGTAATGGTGTTGTGTCCGTTAATGAGAGGATGTTTTTAAACCTGGGTATTTTACATGCCTTGACCTTCACATAGTGGAGGAAGAGAAGGGGACAGGACAGGGTTGTGTTCATTATGTTACGGCTTAAAGCATTTTGCAACAAAAAAAATGAGCGTTTCAGTTCTCTTCCATTTGGTGCCGGACGAACACAACCCAGGATTTGTTTTAAACTGATGACATTGAATTAGTGAACAATGTATGAAAAGATACCTGAACACAAAGGGGAAAATGGACAAGGGAGGTTATTGGTTGTATAATGGCATTTCTGTTCCCTTTAAAAAAGAAAGAAAAAAGAAGCATTAAGGAGCTTCCTTAATGCAAATTAACACTCGTGTGTCCTGCCTTGGACCAATCATACTGTGAATAGCTTGTTAATGTTCAAGTGCAATACTGTTTACGCTCCACTGCCAATTCCCATGACCTGTTTTTCCTGAACTTTTATATTAGAATATTATAAATTAATGATCTCTAGCGGTTTTTATTTTAGATCTCTTTATCGTGATCCTGTGTCGTGCTTTTCCTTTGCTGTATCAGCATGTATGTTAAGTTTGTTTTAATTGTTGTTATTATTAGCTGTTAGACAATCAGTTCCTTTCTCTGTCACCAGCAGGGGGCAGGGTCTCCCAAACTCACCGGCAGCCTTCTGAAACTTGCCCTGAGGTTCTGTCAGAGAACCTTCCGTCCTTAGGGCAATGGTTCTGTTTGGTCAGTCATTGCACATAGCGTTGACTCATTTCATGTCGCGTAACAAGTGTTTTGAGTCTATTGTTTGGGGAGCAAACAGTTTTTTATGGTTTACTTTTAGTGCTCTAAAATGTATGTATTTTTTCATGAGCCGTGGAGAAAAGGGACAAATGTATTACATTTTTCTATACATAAACTGTCTTGTCTGATATCTATGGATTGGTATGAGTAATAAGACTGTTACAGTGCAGTTATATAGTAGTTTATCTATACATGATCAGGTGTCATTATCCAGCCTGTCCCACTTTCTGTGGGCGTTTGCTGGCACGTCTGCCCCCTCTGTGCGGTTTACGCCTGCCCCCTCTGTGCGGTTTACGCCTGTCCTGTGCGTGTACGTCTGTCCTGTGCATGTACGTCTGTGTCCCCCTGTGCGGTTTACGTCTGTCCTGTGCGTGTACGTCTGTGTCCCCCTGTGCGGTTTACGTCTGTGTCCCCCTGTGCGGTTTACGTCTGTCCTGTGCGGTTTACGTCTGTGTCCCCCTGTGCGGTTTACGTCTGTCCTGTGCGGTTTACGTCTGTCCTGTGCGGTTTACGTCTGTCCTGTGCGGTTTACGTCTGTCCTGTGCGGTTTACGTCTGTCCTGTGCGGTTTACGTCTGTCCTGTGCGGTGTACGTCTGTCCTGTGCGGTGTACGTCTGTCCTGTGCGGTGTACGTCTGTCCTGTGCGGTGTACGTCTGTCCTGTGCGGTGTACGTCTGTCCTGTGCGGTTTACGTCTGTCCTGTGCTGCGGTTTACGTCTGTCCTGTGCTGCGGTTTACGTCTGTCCTGTGCTGCGGTTTACGTCTGTCCTGTGCTGCGGTTTACGTCTGTCCTGTGCTGCGGTTTACGTCTGTCCTGTGCGGTTTACGTCTGTCCTGTGCGGTGTACGTCTGCCCGTCCCCCTGTGCGGTTTACGTCTGTGTCCCCCTGTGCGTTTTACGTCTGTGTCCCCCTGTGCGTTTTACGTCTGTGTCCCCCTGTGCGTTTTACGTCTGTGTCCCCCTGTGCGTTTTACGTCTGTGCCCCCCTGTGCGTTTTACGTCTGTGCCCCCCTGTGCAGTTTACGTCTGTGTCCCCCTGTGCGTTTTACGTCTGTGTCCCCCTGTGCGTTTTACGTCTGTGTCCCCCTGTGCGTTTTACGTCTGTGTCCCCCTGTGCGTTTTACGTCTGTGCCCCCCTGTGCGTTTTACGTCTGTGCGGTTTATGTCTGTGTCCCCCTGTGCGGTTTACGTCTGTGCGGTTTACGTCTGTGCGGTTTACGTCTGTGCGGTTTACGTCTGTGCGGTTTACGTCTGTGTCCCCCTGTGCGTTTTACGTCTGTGTCCCCCTGTGCGTTTTACGTCTGTGTCCCCCTGTGCGTTTTACGTCTGTGCGGTTTATGTCTGTGTCCCCCTGTGCGGTTTACGTCTGTGCGGTTTACGTCTGTGCGGTTTACGTCTGTGCGGTTTACGTCTGTGCGGTTTACGTCTGTGCCCCCCTGTGCGGTTTACGTCTGTGTCCCCCTGTGCGGTTTAAGTCTGTGCGGTTTACGTCTGTGCGGTTTACGTCTGTGTCCCCCTGTGCGTTTTACGTCTGTGCGGTTTACGTCTGCCCGTCCCCCTGTGCGTTTTAAGTCTGTGTCCCCCTGTGTGGTTTACGTCTGTGTCCCCCTGTGCGGTTTACGTCTGTGTCCCCCTGTGTGGTTTACGTCTGTGTCCCCCTGTGCGGTTTACGTCTGTGTCCCCCTGTGTGGTTTACGTCTGTGTCCCCCTGTGCGGTTTACGTCTGTGTCCCCCTGTGCGGTTTACGTCTGTGTCCCCCTGTGTGGTTTACGTCTGTGTCCCCCTGTGTGGTTTACGTCTGTGTCCCCCTGTGCGGTTTACGTCTGTGTCCCCCTGTGCGGTTTACGTCTGTGTCCCCCTGTGTGGTTTACGTCTGTCCTGTGCGTGTCTGTCTCCCTGTCCCACCACCATTTGTTGCCTTGCTTTAATCAGGCCCAGAAGAAAGCCGTTGTATTTTGGCCCGTCTGTCATCGGAGGCCGTCCCTGATAACGCTATAACCAACGTTTCCTCCACTCGGATGCCACCACCAGATAAAAAAAAAAGGCCAAATCAAGAGGAGAGGCGACGCTCTCGCTTTCTCTCTCACCTCCACCCACTCCCCCTTTCTTCCATCTGTTTTCCTGGCATATTATTCATTTCCTCTTTTTTGGAGGCAGAAAAATAACCCGGTTCTGATTCAAGACTCCTTGATTTTTGTTTGCATTTCTTTTTCTTGTTTTCTTTTGTTTGATGTTTTTTAAATGAGCTGTCTTTTTGTTTTTGTGTTGCCTTTTCCTCCGCTAAAAGGGAGTTTAAAGTCTAAATGTTCCCGTAATGCTACTTACTGTACATATCAGAGGCTTGGTGTGCCCTGTGGGTTGTAGGCACACACCACCGAGACATGTCAGTTAATGAATACAGGATTGATATTAATTAGGTTTGTTCTGGGTGTTTCTGTGTGGGAGTCTGTCTGTGCATCCACTTCTTCTGTTCACATTTCATTGACCCCTTCTCTCTCCCTCCACACACACACACACACACACACTTAACCTAATTAATTTAGTGAATGTGCAACCTAGACTAGTGAAATTGTTGCAAAGCCACAAGTAATGGCAACTCTTGTTCGTCACAATAAGGCGTTTTGAGTTGCTGCGTTAAGATTCTTAATTCTAGGAAATTGAGAGGATTTGATAGTTGGGATTTTGTATTACAATGTCATGACTTGGAACAACTGGCAGAGAAGGAAAGCAACCAGATCAATGCTCTTAAGTGTTCCTGCAAAGAACCTATCACATGTTAACGCCTTTCAGTTTAGCCATGAAAATGCTGGACAATTTGGTACTATTATAGTCTAGATTAAACATTCTGATAATTGCTAGTCTAGAAATGGAAACAAACAATTCTCTATCCTGGAATTTAGAGAACCATTTTCTCTCCATATGGTTGCGATACATATACACTGAGTGTATAAAAGATTTTAAGAATACCTTCCTGATATTGGAATCCACATGGTGTAGAAAGCGTTTCACAGGGATGCTGGCCCATGTTGACTCCAATGCTTCCCACAGTTGTGTCAAATTGGCTGGATGTCCTGTTGGGTGGTGGACCGTTCTTGATACGCACGGGAAACCTGAGTGTGGAAAAACCAAGCAGCGTTGCGGTTTTTGACAAACTGGTGCGCCTGGCACCTACTACCATACCTCGTTCAAAGGCACTTCCATTTTGTTCTTGCCCATTCACCCTCTGGATGGCACACATACACAATCCATGTCTCGATTGTGTCGAGGCTTAAAAATGTAACATGTCTCCTCTTCATCAACACTGATTTTGAAGTGTATTTAACAAGTGACATCAACAAGGGATCATAGTTTTCACCTGGTCAGTCTGTCACAGAAAGAACAGGTGTTATTTTGTTCAGTGTACAGTCAGGTCCATAATTATTGGCACCCTTGATTAAAAATGAGCAAATAAGACTGTATACAATAATGAACTGACACCTGACTGTACATGCATATAGCCTTTGTGTTTGTAATGCACTGAGCTATGCGCTCCACTGAACATGTTGCCATTGACCCTGAACTTAAACCTCACCTTATGTGTAAACAAACGCAGCTAGAACTATGCCATGAGGTCTAGGTCTGGACTCACCCAATTCTTTGTTGAAATACTAGTTTGTGTTTACTGAAACACTGAGGAAGTTGGATATTGTAGTACTGTCTGTATGTTTAGTGTTTTTCACTAGTTTAGATACCTGGCAGTTGGTTTTAGTTGTAAATGAAGGTTCACGGGTCAAAGGTTGGTGGTTGCAACGCTGGTCCTAAAAATTCACTGGAGAGAAGAGGGTGCGGATTTCACTTTTATTCTCTTATTTGTGGCACCACCCACCCAGAGCTTACTTAAATAATAAATAAAAAAACAAATAAATTACTTGGAGGTAAGTTGACTCTCAACCTTGATTCCACTGAAACGTGTGACGTTAGAATAGTACCTCCCAACAGGAAAATAAAGAGCCTTGATACTGTAGTGCAGAGGCCGCCCAGTTGGGGTCTCAACTTACTGTTGCAAGTTAGAATGGTAGAATACCAAAGGTGCAATTTTGAAATGTGGTTGTGCGTCATCAGTTTCTCTTATGTCAGTCATTGATAGACAATTAGCCCATGTGTGCTCGCATAGTTTAGCGGCCAGCTTTCTAAACAAATGTAGCAATCTAAAATGTTTTATCGTGGTTGAATTACCAGCCGTGGGGCCCCCCATTTTAGTTTTGTCAGCAATGTGGGGTGGGAGGGGTTGATGTTGGTACGCAGACCCGTGAGCAACTGCACCCCTTCATGAGTTTTTTTTTTTTTTTTTTTTTTGTGGCCCCCACTCCCATCAAAGTTGCCCATCCCTGTTGCAGTGGCTCTGCAATCAAAGAAGTGTCACGTTCAGTAATGTAACTAAATACACAGCATTTGACTGCTAGTTCAGCATCCATAGGACCATATCGGAGACAAAACAGGAGTGGGGAGACGGGCAGCGTGTATAACGGGATAAGATAGGCTATCTTTATTGTCAAAACACAAGAATGAAGGTGGGGGGGGGGGGAGACACAGATTAGCTTTCCTGACAGCCGGCCGTTTGATGTGCGTGCCAAAGTGCATTAGGGTTCTATTCTTCCCGCTGTTAGCTGACTGGCGACACACAGAGCTGCTCACAGGAAAAGGCGAGACTTTCGTGCTAATCAACTGATAATGGCGGTCACACTGTCCGTTTGCCACGGCTGGACTGGCGGCAGGCGGACCCTCACCCTGCGAGCACACTCGCGGCACACTTCCTTCACACACTGGACTGGCGGGCTGGCAGGCCTCTGATCCATATATATACGTCCATAAACCATCAGTAAAACACATGCGCATCTAGTAGTGGACTGACGTTTAACACAGTAAATACTCAGGACCCTGATTCAGCCTAGTCTTGGACTACAAAGTTAAAGATTCATCATTGAGTATGTTTTTTTTTTCAGTCCAGAACTAGGCTTAAATCTCTGCCTGGGTAAACCAGCCTTTAGAATGACAGAACCCTTGAGGTGGGTAGCAACCAACTCATTCAAGGGGACACCTTGCCTGATGTCTGCGATCTAAACGATGAAGCTGTGTAGAGTGTGGTCATACATAGGCCTACTGTATGGTGTGGAGGACAGCTGCAACTGGTATAGTATCAGGTATAGATAGAGCTCTATATGACTGATTGTTATAGAAGTATGCATGACCTCCGACCTGTTTGTTTGGGCCAGGAAGTTCCACCCTGGCCTGCTATTGTCCAGTCTGCTGTAGCATCAAGTCCCAACAAAGTATGCAACTATTGTGTTTGTGCTTGCGTACACCTGTGTGTGTGTGTGTGTGTGTATAGTGCATTTGGAAAGTATTCAGACCCCTTGACATTTTCCACATTTTACATGAGCCTTTTTCTAAAATGGATTAAATTGTTTTTTTTACATCAATTTACACCCCATAATGACAAAGAAACACATATTTTAAAGACTTTTTGAAACTTTTTTTTTTATACATTTGCTATTTTTTTTATTTTTTTTTACCTTTATTTTACTAGGCAAGTCAGTTAAGAACAAATTCTTATTTACAATGACGGCCTAGGAACAGTGGACTGCCTGTTCAGGGCAGAACGACAGATTTGTACCTTGTCAGCTCGGGGGTTTGAACTTGCAACCTTCGGGTTGCAACCTTCCGGTTACTAGTCCAACGCTCTAACCACTAGCTACCCTGCCACCCTACCTAAGTATTAAGACTCTTTACTCAGTACTTTGTTGAAGCACCTTTTGGCAGGAATTACAGCCTCAAGTTTTCTTAGGTATAATGCTACAGGCTTGGCACACCTGTATTTGGGGAATTTCTCCCATTTTATTTCTGAAGATCCAGTCAAGCTCGATCAGGTTGGATGGGGAGCGTTGCTGCACAGCTATTTTCAAGTCTCTCCAGAGATGTCCAATCGGGTTCAAGTCTGGGCTCTGGCTGGGCCACTGAAGGCCACTGAAGGACATTTAGAGACTTGTCCCGAAGCCACTCCTGCATTGTCTTGGCTGTGTGCTTAGGGTCGTTGTCCTGTTGGAAAGTGAACCTTCGCCCCAGTCTTGAAGTCCTGAGTGCTCTCGAGACGGTTTTCCTCAAAGATCTCTGTACTTTGCTCCGTTTATCTTTCCCTCGATCCTCACTAGTCTTCCAGTCCCTGCCACTGAAAAACATGCCCAAAGCATGATGCTGTCACCACCATGCTTCCCCGTGGGTATGGTGCCAGGTTTCCTCCAGACGTGACGCTTGGTATACAGGCTAAAGAGTTCAATGTTGGTTTCATCAGACCAGATAATCTTGTTTCTCATGGTCTGAGTCCTTTAGGTTCCTTTTGGCAAACTCCAAGTGGGCTGTCATGTGCCTTACTGAAGAGTGGCTTTTGTCTGGCCAATCTACCATAAAGGCCTTATTTGTGAAGTGCTGCAGAGATGGTTGTCCTTCTGGAAGGTTCTCCCATCTCCACAGAGGAACTCTGGAGCTCTGTCAGTGACCTTTGGGTTCTTGGTCAACTCCCTTACCAAGGCCCTTTTCTCCCGATTGCTCAGTTTGGCCAGGCGGCCAGCTCTAGGAAGTGTCTCGGTAGTTCCAAACTTCTTCATTTAAAAATGGAGGCCACTGTTCTTGGAGCTTCAATGCTGCAAACATTTTTGGGGACCCTTTCCCAGATCTGTGCCTCGACACAATCCTGTCTCGGAGCTCTACATACAATTCCTTCGACCTCATGGCTTGATTTTGCTCTGACATGCACTGTCAACTGTGGGACCTTTCCAAATCATGTCAATCAATTGAGTTTACCACAGGTAGACTCAAATCAAGTTGTAGAAACATTTCAAGAATGATCAATGGAAGCAAGATGCACCTGACCTCAATTTAGAGTCTCATAGCAAAGAGTCTGAATACTTATTTCCATAAGGTATGTTTTATTTTTAAATGTGAAAAAATTATAACCTGTTTTTTCTTTGTCGTTATGGGGTATTGTGTGTAGATTTAGGAAAATATTTTATTTAATCAATTTTAGAATAAGGCGTAACAAAATGTGGAAAACGTCAAGAGGTCTGAACTTTCCGAATGCACTGTATCTACGGTGAGTGGAGGAACTGTGCTGAAACCTGGACTCAAACAATAGATTCACATAGCACATTGGGGGCAATGAAACAATGGAAGCCCATTCATTTTCAATGAAGAAAGCGAAGTGGGCGGGGAACCCTGGGGAGATGCGAGCATGGGCGAGGGACGTGAACAGGGGGGGACCAAAGTTGGAATAAGCTGAACTTTTATTCAAATACTCTGGTCAATCGCAACGTCATGTCAATCGACACTCACTATAGTTCCCAGACCCTACTGGATTGGCAGCTGATACTTAGCACTACCTAGCATGCTTGCTAGCACCAACATGAGGGAAAAGCAAACGTGACTATCCAAATTTTCTCGTTTTAAAAATAATCTCGGCTTGAAGGGATAGATCAGTTCTGCCTCAGGCAATGAATCTGCTATGCAGTTGTTGGTTAAATAAAAACAACTAAAACAGCTTTGGAGCTGTGAAATCAGCAAACGGCTCCCAGCGTTATACCTATTGTGGACATGTCCATTGGCTGCCCTGAGTGCCATTAGTAATAACCCCATGCATCCTTGTTACAAGTTCAAACAATGGAATGTTGATTCGGCCAATAGAAATCCGTATTATATGATTGTCATTATTTCTATATAGCCTACACTTTCTCGTTCTGAACTTTGGGTGAGGCTTCGTGACAATGGACACACCATCAGCCGCTCTGCCCAAAATCTGCCCAAAACACCAGCTACCCGGTGAATGCTTGATCATTTTTGAATCGGGGCCTTAAACATGTTTATGTACACATGACACCTGACCACGCGTTGCTTGACATATACACTGTGATTAGTGGGTTCTTTAAGGTGAAGGGCATCCAGTTTACACACAGAAATCCAGCTTCACTGTAGCAGCCCTTTCTTTCTTGCTCTCCTACACACACACACACACACACCACCCTGCCTCTTCCTGCACTGATAACAGACAAGGGTGAGAGACGGTATGACGGGGTGGTGATTCAGTTTTAACGAGGGGGCCAGGGAGTACAGTGTCAGCTCCTTGACCCCCCCCCCCCCCCAAACGCTGGCTGACACACACACACAAGTACACACCCCTCCCAACGGCCTCTGTCTGAGGAAGTGGATCCTGCAGTGTCTGTTCAGCTCAAGAGACAAGACCAACACTTCTTTTAAGATGTCAAAGCCAGCATTGTTCAGACAACGTAACTGCTGCTGCTTTACAGTAACTAGATGACGTCACAAACAAAGTTATGTTTGAGGAAGTATTTTCCTGAATTACTAATAGCTTCACGCAAACCAGGAAAACATGACAATGTGACATGATTGTTTTTGACCATGAGCCCCGTGTGCAACACACCCATTGGAGATTAAAATAAAGATGTTGTAGTCTGTCCCTAGCCCAGGTTGAATCCCAAATCAAATTTGATTTGTCACATGCTCCGAACACAACCGGTACCTTACCGTGAAATGTTTATTTACCAGCTCCTAACCAACAATGCAGTTAAGAAGATAGAGAATAAAATGTTTTCTAAATAAACTAAAGTAAAAAGATATAACAATAATGAGGCTATATACAGGGGGTACCGATACTGAGTCAGTGTTCGGGGGTACAGGTTAGTTGAGATCATTTGTACATAAAGGGTCTATGCATAGATAAACAGTGAGTAGCGCGTGGGGGGGGGGGGGGGGTCAATGACAATAGTCCAGGTTCCCTAAATAATGCACTACTTTTGTACGAAGGTAGTGCACTACATCGGGAATAAGGTGCCATTTGGGACAGGCTCCCTGTCCTCCCGGCAGGAAAGATCTCGTTTTCTGTGCTGTGGCTGTGCAGGAAACTCAGCCATTCACCCAGCCATATACTCCCATCCTGAACTGGGCTGGGGGAGTGATCGAGCCTGTTAAGAGCCAGGAGGAGGGAGGGCATAGAGATAGGGAGGGGCACCACCACCACCCCCAAAATAAAAACGAATAATAATGACTTTATTTCCATCTCAAAACACACAGATGTTTGCTTCCTTCCTCTCCCTTTTAATGTCTGATGAGATGAAGTCACTTTTCTTTTTGCCAACCACGTCCTCTCCCCCCCCCCAAAAAAAAACTATATCAATATCGCTGATTTGTTTTGGTTCATATGAAAGGAGTTTCTTCTTTTGATTGAGCCGGACTGTGGCATTCTCTACACAGTCACTATGTACTGTGATATCTCTCATAGGCGCGTCTCGGCCCAGACGGTCCAGCCCTGGACTTTCCTCCATGTTGATCATAAGGACAGGAAGATGGAGTTGGCAGTCCCCTGACTTCCATTCCTTCAACATCTTCTCCAACCAACATCCCTTGCGTTCCTTCTTTGGCCCGTAGCTCCATCATCTCAGTTTAAGTCTCACATATCCATTTGACAATTCAGAGAAATCACAACTGTACTATATTCACTATTGTCCTGTGACTGTTTGTGTGATTGATACCTATTACATAAAATGTCTCTGTATCTGGTTGAAATAACCTTTTGTATGCCGGGAAAGAATGAGAGGCACATGAAAGTGATGTATCAATATCTATGGGGGTTATGCACAATGTGTCATAGGCTGAAAGACTAAATTGTTGTTAGAGGCAGCACAGGGCATTATAGTACAGCAGTATTGTACAGCCAGTATAATGTATCCACTGGCAAACAGTGTTCAGGAAATTTTCCAGGAAGCTGGAAGGATCTGGTAATGACACACTATGGCCTTTGACCTCTAACCTGTTCATTTAATATTCTATAAATAATAAGAGGTATGAGACTCGGAGATACTGACACTTAGCATTTCTTAATCACCCCTTTTCATTGTGACAGTATCTTTCCCCTTTTTATGACTCCCAGCTATTGTTCGGCGATGGATAAAAATAATATGCTGGTATAGCTAGCAGTGGCTGGGGCCGGTGTCTTGGGTGAGCTGGGTTCAGGGTCTGAGGAGGACTGGGGGGGCCACCGTGTCAACCTGGGTCTCAGAAAACAAAGGAAGGCAACTCTGGAAGTCTGAGAGAGACAGTTGTGTGTGTGTGTGTGTGTGTGGCAGATATAGGACTGGAGTGACTTTCTCCTGCTCTTACTCAGCCTTTCTGTAATGGACACGCTTAACCTTCCATCTAGGCTTTAATAAACTAATAAGAGAGTGGTAACAGTGGTGGGGAATCCCTCCAATGATGATCTGTGGACAAAAAGCATATCAAGTTTATAGGGATATCAGGATGCTTATTGATGTCGGAAAGTTAGACACATCAGAGTTTTACTTAAAATCTAAAACTGGGTAAATGTGCAACAAAGTATATTTTATTAAGTTATACAAATAGTAATATGGTTAGTTTATTGTTTAAGTCATTTCTGTCCGATGATTCTGTGATAAATGTGTTGTTGAACAAGTAGGCTAGTAGTCCCACTGGTTCACCTCTACAAATGTACATAATAAGTTACCAACATCACCATAATGCGTAGGCCTATACGAGGTTATCTTAATCTCTGCCTCTAGAGGGGAAAATCCCGGACACCTACTGTATAACAACAAAGTCCGGCAATAACGTAAGTGGGCTAATCATGTATCGCTTGTAAACTTGAATTGGAGGCGTGTGCTTTCGAAGTGGGAGAGCGCATAGGAAGGGAGGGCAAACTGGTCCACACACTAATAAGAACCCAATGGCTGGGGCACCGCGGACAGGAGCGCTTCAACGAGACAAGTAGACGGACAAAACCTCTCGAGGTGCATTGCTGAAGGCAGACATGGGATGAGGTTCAAAGGACGCCACTGAGAATTCGCAGGGCAGATATTTCACAGATAAGCAAAGGTGAGGCGCTAGTCAGGTTTGCGCATCGCTACTGAAGTGCCCGGGGACTGGAGAGAGAGGCAGTAGGTAGGGTGACTGGACGCACGAAACACCTGCTTGGTAACAGGTAGCCTACCTCCAACAACGGATAAGGATGAGATCTATTTATTTTTCATGAATTGTGAACAGAATAAAAGGATGAACATTCTGGAAAGGAAAATAGTTTAAATGTCAAATTATTAAAGAGAAGCAATTAACAAAACAAACTACATTAAAGATAATTTAAAAAAAAAATACAGTAGTGAGTAGAGAATGTATTAACTATGAAGTTAATTTAAAGGATCAACATGGGTTTTGCAGAAGAAATTAGTTGATATACTTTCGGTGTGGATTCTGATCCATAATGGCCAAACTTTCTCTATAGAAAGATTATAACTCCTTTACATCCCATGATCTAGAATGGACCCCCACCAAGATTTGACCACCATCATTCAAATGCTATCAGGTGCCTGAAGCGGGGCTTGCTCAGCGGGCACAGTAGGTCAGTGATACTAGGGACCCAGACCCAGAACTCTCCCCAATGAAGGTGTCCTCCTGGTGGGTAAGCCTGGCATGGCTTGGCTTGCTCGCCATCTTCACATGGAGCTCCATGGTCCAGGGGTGCGGGCCAGGCCCTGGGTACGGCTTCCGCCATAGGTCCAGGAAACTCACCCCCATGCCTTACAAGACCTACTTCCCCAAACTTTCTGAGAACAACCTGGGTGCCAGTGGGAGGTCAGAGGGCAAGATCACACGCAACTCAGAACGCTTTAATGAACTGGTGTGTAACTACAACCCTGATATCATCTTCAAAGATGAGGAGAAAACCCTTGCTGACCGCTTCATGACCAAGGTAAGACTGGTTCTTCAGAGACTAGCTCAGACAGTGTGTGTGTGTGTAATGGTTAGCCAAGTTCAATTATCTGATTGTACACAAACTGTAACTACTTCTGTGTCCCTTGGGACCCACGTGGTGCCCTTTCACTTCATCCATGTTGATGACTGTGTGTACAGTAAGTGTGGTCAGTATAAGGTACAACTGGTTCAGACTTCAGACAGTGTGTAATGGTTAATCTAGTTCAATTATCTCCAGGTTTAAGTTTGATTTTATATGACATTTACTGTGGGATCACTTCCAAGGTGACAGACCCACTTGGTGCACTTTCCATTGACCCTTGTAACTCACTGGTCACTCGTGACTGTGTGGCCCTGGTAAAGTAATGTAGTTAGTATTAGACAGGCCAGTAGGTCCCTATCATAATATCATAGATGGAGGATACTCCTTCAGTGCAGGGAAGCTGGTTCCTTGTGGCAGGCTCATAGGGGAAATCCCCCTACTGGATGATTGATTAACTACAGCAGGTGGTGGTATACACCGATGTACGTGTTGCTCTCTTCTCTAGTCTGATAAACTGGTTATTAAATGAACATCAGTTTATCTGTGTGTCATCCCTACATTTACAATTTGAATTACCTCGTGAAAAGTTGATCCAATAGTGGATTCACTGTCATGACCTCTGTATTAGACAAGTTACTCACAGTATTCTGATGTGAACTTCTTTTTCATCAAATAGATCCAGTTCCGGGCGTCCATTTTTAAAATATTTTTAAAAAATTCACACTTCCCCTCTATCTTAATAAGATGGGGGGGGGGATCAGGATGTAGTTTAATATGACTCTCTGGAGAATGCGCTCCAACTCGTGATCATTTCCCCTTAATCTTTAACCAAAGTCTTTGTTGCTTGGTAATAAAACGATTCCTCTGGTTCCACTTGCCTGCTCCGTGTGTGCTTACCAGGAGGGATTCATAGGTGAGGCCAGGCAGGTAACCTTGCATAGTGTACATTAGCGTCAGGTATGCAGTATGAACATTTAAAATATTATCAGGACTGGCGAACAGAAGTTGAGAGACAGTCACAGGAACACAGACCTCTCTCATATCTTGTAGCTGACCTCTTTAGAATATCAAGGAAGCCACAGTGTGATGTTGGCATTTTGAGTTTTGAGGTTGTGGAACAATAGACATATTGTTATTGCTCTCAAATGGCTGGTAGACTCTCCGGACAAAAAGGATGCCAAAGAGGTTCTGAGGCTGTCCCCATAGAAGAACCCATTTTGGTTCCAAGTAGAATTCTACATGGAACCAAAAGGGTTCTACCTGGAACCAAAAGGTGTTCTTCAAAGGGTTCTCCTATGGGGACAGCCGAAGAACCCCGTTTGGTTGTATTCTCAACTTCTGATGTCAAGTGAGAATCTATGAATAATAGGATACAAGAGGCGTGGGATATTTCAAGCGTACAATAGGTCTGCTGTAATCTTCAAACTAGTTGTCAGATTTCTTAAAATGCACCGTCAATAGGAACATCAATACCATCCTTCACAATTGAGCATAACAACGTTTCTTATCAAAGTAGGCTACTCTACACTGGTTTGGTGATGCTTGGAGTCCTTTGTTGGCTCCTGACTGGTTGTGTATGATGTGAATCTATGTTCCTTCCTTTTTTTTGAATGATTGTACAGTATTTGTGAAGGAAATCTGTGGTCCAGTGTGTGCATACCCTTCTGATGCCCAGTCTGAGGACCAGCGTGTGTGTGCATGTGTGTGTACAGTATGTGTGCATGTGCCCCTCTCTCTGACCAGATGTGAAAGACGTTCTTTGTGTAGGGTTTTGACACTCAGAGGGGTGCAAAATTCTCGCCTGCTGAAGTAATGGCACCGTCGGAAAAGCCGACTATTGTAGTTCAATAACAATGAATCGCCTCTCTTCAATGGCATGGCGAGAAAAATGTAGCCAGTTTGTTTTTTGTCCCTCGTTCTTTTCTCACTCGGGCTGTCACACTCTCAAGTGCATGCCCCATACATTCCTCCCCTCTCTCTCTCTCTCTGCCCTCTCACTTAGTCTGAACCTGGCCTCCTCGCTGTTCAGCATCTCTCTTGCTCTCTGACTCTCTCGCTCTGAAATATGGTTGAAAAAAAACCTCTCTGTTCCAACTCGCTGGTAATTGGGACTTTCAGAAGCCGATGTGTAAGAGCCTAGATTTAGCCTCTGATGTGACATCTCGCAAACTGCTATTGTGTGACATTCAAACATAATACAGTATGCATCACTGGGTGTAAGAGTCATGATGTTCACATTTCTGATCAAAATGTCTCCAAGGTGACACAAAGACATCATGACTAAAACCTTCTGAACTAGAGAACGGCCTTGATTATTCCCTCACCCTGCAGAAAAAGGCCAAGGAATGTTCTAGAATGGCTACAGTAGCTCTGTGTTCTTATGCTGATTGTTTGAGAAAGGTTGGAGAAGGGCGGCAATGGCCTTTACAACCACTGAACACAGGAGGGGAAAATCTGATGATGTCAATGGAGACAAACGTTACCAAAGTTATTCTATAATCTAGGCAGAGGTGATAGGAATACAGTTAGTTACTGAAGTGTTGTTTTATTTGGTATTGCTTTTACAAGGGGTTGAATGTGACTGAGTGAACAGTCACAGTGGGTGAGGTAGACAGAGGACTCACAGCTACGTTCGGTCTCAAGCAGTTCCATTTCTCCCGTTAATGAATGATTCAACCCGTCTCTGTTGCCTCAGCTCGAAGGGGTTTCATACATGTCGATAGTCCATGTCGATACAGTATATATACACTGTAGTTATTGTGACAGCATATTCTCTACTCTGTCAGTGTTTATTTTTCAAACTCACACAGTATATATACACTGTAGTTATTGTGACAGCATATTCTCTACTCTGTCAGTGTTTATTTTTCAAACTCATACAGTATATATAAGTGTTGCTCCAAATAAACCCTTACTCTTATCAGTAGCATTGTATTGAATAGTATCATATTTGATTCCTTCAATGCCTCTCCATCCCTCTCTCCCTGTCCCTCAGCGCTGTAAGGACTGCCTCAACAAGCTGGCCATAGCGGTGATGAACCACTGGCCTGGGACGAAGCTGAGGGTGACAGAGGCCTGGGATGAGGATGGCCATCACCCCCCTGACTCTCTTCACTATGAGGGGAGGGCCGTGGACATCACAACGTCGGACCGCGTCCTAGACAAGTACGGCATGCTAGCCCAGCTGGCTGTGGAGGCTGGCTTCGACTTTGTGTACTATGAGTCCAAGCACCATGTGCACTGCTCTGTCAAAGCTGGTAAGTCAAGTAGGGCTAATAATCGGGCATATTTAACACGACAGACATCACCATCACATTTCCTGTGATTTGCTTTAACATGTACACCCCCCCCCCCCCCCCACACACAATCATATATTATAGATTATGATTAATATAATAACATTATTCATCTGAATCTTATTATATCACATCAAGGAAATAGAGTGTTTCAGTCATCTGAAGCCTTTCTCCATTGACTTGGATTCCTCCCTTCAGATCACTCTGTGGCAGTGGAGAAAGGGGGCTGTTTCCCCGCCTGGGCCCGGGTGAGTGTAGCCGGAGGCGGACAGAAGACCCTGGCGTCCCTGGAGCCTGGAGACAGAGTGTTGGCCCTGTCTGAGTCAGGACACGTCGTCCTCAGCCGTGTCCTTCTATTGCTACACCAGGACCATGAGAGCAGGTCCACTTTCCTCGTCCTGACCACACAAGATGGCCACCGCCTTGCCCTCACTCCCCACCACCTGGTCTTCCTGGCCCCCCATTACAAACTCCACCACAGTGAGTACCAGGCTCGGTTCGCCAGTAGAGCCAAACGGGGAGACTATGTACTCGTCCATGGAGCAGACGGTCGACTACAACCATCTCGGATCGTTTCGGTATCACAGGAGGAAGGGGTGGGAGTTTACGCACCCCTGACTGAACACGGCACTCTGTTTGTGGATGGGGTGCTGGCATCCAGCTATGCACTTCTAGAGGACCATAGACAGGCACACTGGGCGTTTGGGCCTCTGAGACTGCTGCTCTCGGTCATCCAGCTAGTTTGGGGGGAGGGCACACAGGGGGCGCAGGTCACAGAAGCAGAGAGAGAGCACACGGAGACGCCGCCCAGTCACTGCAACACTCACCAGAAGAGCCTGAGAGTTTGGGGGAATCAGAACCTCAGCAGCCCAGGCGTGTATGTGAATACAAACACTTCCGACAGACAAAGTCATTGGACCTCTGTACCCAGAAACAGAGACATTGAGGGAGGGAACTGTGACTCCGTGCCAGATAAAGTTCTGAGTGTGCACTGGTATGCTAGGCTGCTACACCGGCTTGGACAGATCTGTCTAGACCCGGAGACATTTCATCCCTAATATAAAACACACTGTAGTTACGTTTACACTGTGTCCTACCGAGATAGTGGAAATGTATAACGCTCATATTATTTTGCCCCATCTCTTACTGCTGCAACCTCGTTTTAAACCTTATGCACTGAAAGGGCGTATTTGCATCTTAATGTACAGTGCCTTGCAAAAGTATTCAGCCCCCTTGAACTTTGCGACCTTTTGCCACATTTCAGGCTTCAAACATAAAGATATAAAACTGTATTTTTTTGTGAAGAATCAACAACAAGTGGGACACAATCATGAAGTGGAACGACATTTATTGGATATTTCAAACTTTTTTTAACAAATCAAAAACTGAAAAATTGGGCGTGCAAAATTATTCAGCCCCTTTACTTTCAGTGCAGCAAACTCTCTCCAGAAGTTCAGTGAGGATCTCTGAATGATCCAATGTTGACCTAAATGACTAATGATGATAAATACAATCCACCTGTGTGTAATCAAGTCTCCGTATAAATGCACCTGCACTGTGATAGTATCAGAGGTCCGTTAAAAGCGCAGAGAGCATCATGAAGAACAAGGAACACACCAGGCAGGTCCGAGATACTGTTGTGAAGAAGTTTAAAGCCGGATTTGGATACAAAAAGATTTCCCAAGCTTTAAACATCCCAAGGAGCACTGTGCAAGCGATAATATTGAAATGGAAGGAGTATCAGACCACTGCAAATCTACCAAGACCTGGCCGTCCCTCTAAACTTTCAGCTCATACAAGGAGAAGACTGATCAGAGATGCAGCCAAGAGGCCCATGATCACTCTGGATGAACTGCAGAGATCTACAGCTGAGGTGGGAGACTCTGTCCATAGGACAACAATCAGTCGTATATTGCACAAATCTGGCATTTATGGAAGAGTGGCAAGAAGAAAGCCATTTCTTAAAGATATCCATAAAAATTGTTGTTTAAAGTTTGCCACAAGCCACCTGGGAGACACACCAAACATGTGGAAGAAGGTGCTCTGGTCAGATGAAACCAAAATTGAACTTTTTGGCAACAATGCAAAACGTTATGTTTGGCGTAAAAGCAACACAGCTGAACACACCATCCCCACTGTCAAACATGGTGGTGGCAGCATCATGGTTTGGGCCTGCTTTTCTTCAGCAGGGACAGGGAAGATGGTTAAAATTGATGGGAAGATGGATGGAGCCAAATACAGGACCATTCTGGAAGAAAACCTGATGGAGTCTGCAAAAGACCTGAGACTGGGACGGAGATTTGTCTTCCAACAAGACAATGATCCAAAACATAAAGCAAAATCTACAATGGAATGGTTCAAAAATAAACATATCCAGGTGTTAGAATGGCCAAGTCAAAGTCCAGACCTGAATCCAATCGAGAATCTGTGGAAAGAACTGAAAACTGCTGTTCACAAATGCTCTCCATCCAACCTCACCAAGCTCGAGCTGTTTTGCAAGGAGGAATGGGAAAAAATGTCAGTCTCTCGATGTGCAAAACTGATAGAGACATACCCCAAGCGACAAAGTATTAACTTAAGGGGGCTGAATAATTTTGCACGCCCAATTTTTCAGTTTTTGATTTGTTAAAAAAGTTTGAAATATCCAATAAATGTCGTTCCACTTCATGATTGTGTCCCACTTGTTGTTGATTCTTCACAAAAAAATACAGTTTTATATCTTTATGTTTGAAGCCTGAAATGTGGCAAAAGGTCGCAAAGTTCAAGGGGGCCGAATACTTTCGCAAGGCACTGTATTTATATATTCACATTGTACCTCCTCTTTTACATTCATTAAATGTGTTAACGGTTGTTTGGTTATGGTGAATGAAGAATCGTTCAGTCTTCAAAATGTGTTATAAAATGCTTTTACACAAGTTAATTCCTGAGAGAAATGAACTCGCCATAATAACTACTGCATCAGCATAAAATGTTTGTGTGTTGTCAAGAACCCATTGTATATGTATCTAATTGAGATAACATCTATAAGTCAACAGACAATGTGGTTTTCCTATACACTTTATTATTCTAAAACAATGAGGAAATATGAGTATGTACCAGAAACAATAACATATTTATTTTTTGTACTTTCTGAATCATAATATATAAATGTAGCAATTTATAAAACGCAACATGTAAATGTGTTGGTCCCATGTTTCATGAGCTGAAATAAAAGATCCAAGAAATGTCTCTCAAATTTTGTGCACAAACTTGTTTAGATCTCTGTTAAGTGAGTATTTCTCCTTTGCCAAGATAATCCATCCACCTGACTGCAGTGGCATATCAAGAAGCTGATTAAACAGCATGGTCGTTACACATGTGAACCTTGTGCTAGGGGACAATAAAAGGCAACTCTAAAAAGTGCAGTTTTGGTCACACAACAATGCCACAGATGTCTCATGTTTTGAGGAAGTGTGCAATTTGCATGCTGACTCCAGGAATGGTGTTAACGTTTTGAACAGAGTGCCCAATGGTGGCGGTGGGGTTATGGTATGGGCAGGGATAAGCTACAGACAACGAATACAATTGCATTTTATCGATGGCAATTTGAATGCACATCGATACTGTGACGAGATCCTGAGGCCCATTGTCGTGCCATTCCTCCGCCGCCATCACCTCATGTTTCAGAATGATAACGCACCTTGTCGCAAGGATCTGGACACAATTCCTGAAAGCTGAAAATGTCCCAGTTCTTCCATGGCCTGCATACTCACCAGACATGCCACCCATTGAGCAAGTTAGGGATGCTCTGGATTGACGGGTACAACAGCGTGTTCCAATTCCTGCAACTTCGCACATCTGAAGAGGAGTGGGACAAAATTCCACAGGCCATAATCAACAGCCTGATAAACTCAATGCGAAGGGGATATGTCATGCCACATCAGGAAAATGGTGGTCAAACCAGATACTTACTAGTTCTGATCCACGTCCCTTTTAAAAAAAAGGTATCTGTGACCAACAGTATTCCTAGTTATGTGAAATCCATAGATTAGGTCCTAATTAATTAATTAATTCAATTTAATGTCTTCCTTATATGAACTCTGTAAAATCTTTGAAAATTGTTGCATTTATATTTTTGTTCATTGTATTTTAATTATTATAACTATAGCCTCACTTGTTATTTGTTATAGTGCCTTTAATTTAACAAAACAATCATTGTATTATTTTGTAATGTAAACCCTGCAAAACAATAATCCTGCTTGTGAATGTAGATTCTCTCTGTTAAATCTTTCCGCCTCTGTTAGGATTTGGGTTACAAATTACATGTACAGGAGACTACATGAAAAACTAGAGAAATCGGACCAAGGCCTATAGTCATTTTTGGAGATTCCGAACTACAGTGGGAGCTATGTCTTGGTGCCTGTGTAATTTAGCAGAGCGGGTTAAACCTCAGATATCCAGCAGGACTGTTGGCGTAGTCGACAGTAGTTAATAAGAAACCCAGACAGACTTAATATTCTCCCATGCTGACCTCGCTCTCTCTCTCTCTCTGTTTATCTTAATCATATTCTCCATCCTGGCTCTTGGGAAATGGAATCTCTATGTTCCAATTCTCCAAATATTTTACAAGTGTATGTGCAGCTTGTTAATAGCGCATGTAGTACCGGTAAATTGTGGGTTAATTATTAAGTCGACATTTTTATTCTCCTTTGTACCATGAACAAACCAGTCCCTTGTCTTATTTGTCTCATTTATTTATCTTGAAATGTTCTCTTCTCAGCTCCTTTATCCTCACAGCACACACACACACACACAGTGTTTATCCCAAGACAAGTAATACAAAGGTTATACACCCCCTTGTGGAGGACCTGAAATCATGCTTGTGGATTATATGTACTTCAGTCTTTTTAGCTATTGCTCTTATACCTGTGTAATAATGCCATAATTACTCTAGTAATTTGTTATTAATAAAACAGGAATGTAAATGTAAAATGTAAAATGCACTAATTTAATTGCATAGCAATGAGTTATCCAGTCCAGGTAAGGGCTCCATCCTCATTTAGCCTTATTCTGTATACTCAGTAAATGCACTCTAATTAAGATGGACTAGAAGAAGGGATAGCCTAATTGTTGAGAGCGGTGTTTGTTTTGGAAATCATAGAGAGAGAGAGGGGAATAGAGTAATAGGGTTGGGGGAGGTAAAAGGTGTTTGAAACTAAATAAAAAGGAACAAGCTGAATGTCATTGTTCTGGTTAGCGTTGGGTAGTAGACAGCTGTGGAGGTATTCTATCCAGGGGATTATCCTTGCAGAGATAGAAGGGGCAGATGGGATGCACAGACAGATCAAATCAGACCAATGGGAGAAGCCCAATAACATAATACCACCCACCTTTTACCATTGTTGACCAATCACAGCACAGTGTCACAGATTACCACAGAATCCCAACCAGTCCCGGCCGTCCAAAATCCAATCCAATCCTGCTAAAGCCGAATAGGAGTTTGGTAATCCAGTCAGGGCCACCAGCCTATTTTAAAACAGCTTTTTAGTTATGAAAACCAATCCAGCACAACCAACTAACCATTACATGGTTAGTTAGTTCACAGGCAAACTGTTCATCTGATCTGAGAGAATAGCAGGTCTTTCAATAGAACGTTGGACAGCCTGCAGTGCAGTGATTTAGGCATATTCATTAACAAAACAAACAGACATTTTCAATAACGAATGATCAGGGTAAAATTCAGTATGGTGAACGGCTGTGGGACATGAACACGTTCCCGTGCCCTGTATCAGGACTCAGGAGTGAATGTTGAGATGTGTTTGTTGCATTCAGTGTATGTGTGATTGTGAGGACCAAGATATAGAATCAGGGCCTTGAATTTGATGCACAGATGCACCTAGAACTCAGTAGAGGAAGGACCAAATGGCCAGAATAAGCATTCTGTACCGACTGAAGACACTTATTGGTCCAAGCAGGTAAATTATAGCCAAGAGGGAGTTGCAGTGGTGTAGACCAGTGAGAGAGCACTTGATCATTCATACTTGGAACTAAGTGAATGGGGCAGAATTAGGTTGATTGATTCCTCTGAATAACATGCTAGATCTGCAGAACATTGTTGCCATGTTCATGGACAATGGCATGGTAGTGCATGGCCAGGGTACAGGAATCACCATGGAGATGCAGACCGTTATAGGCCAGTGCTATCGGGACAGTAGCATACTGGGACTCTGGGAGGAGTGAATGGGTCATTCAAGACAAGAAGCCTACCTGGAGAAGTAGAATTTAATCTGAGAATCAGTGAGAGAAAGAGGCAATTATAGCATGTGTGGAATACAATAACCTTTCAGACAATGAGCTATCTTCCTCAACTCTACAACATATCCAAAGCAATCACATTCCATTATTGTTTTCACAGTTTTGCTTCGTGTGTAGTAATTGACATTGGTCTCAGTCAGATGATCTGACATTATGGTGTAAAAATAATGGCTTCCAAAATGTCCATCCCTTTAAACACATTACTAATCTGCCACACACCGACTTCTTTTGTAAAATTAGGATAAACTATCTACTAAAATATTATATTCCTGAAAAAGTTAGATACATTGTTGGCTTAGAGCTAACCTAGCTAGCTATACAGCCAGCAATTTGGAGTTGCGCATGCAAATGTCCTCCCTTCCAGACTTGAGATGTTTGACGTTGTTGTTATTAGCTTGCTAGCTGCTAATTTAGCTAGCCACTTGACGGAGCACACTCGTGTGGATTTGTTCAATGAAGTCTAAGTGAAAGTGATCCGGACAAGAGTAGCTAGCTAGCTAACGTTCAAGGCGTCAAGTGTCTTAAACATTGTTTCAAATATTGCCTGAAAGTTTAGCAAGCTAATAAATCGAGATATTGCCTAATTTTGGATCGAATATCGGATGCAAATTTACTGTAATCTCCGGACCAGCAAGCTGCTGAGAAGCTAGTGTCGTTAGCCAGTTACCTAATTTAGTTAGCATCAACTACTGAACATTCTCCACCTATGTTTCGGAACATCGATATTCATTGTGCATTTTCCCGGAGGATTACAATTGCAGAATTGTCGACCGTTGCTTTTAGTTGAATTATTTTCATAGCGTTTTAGCAACTGTATCAACTCTGCCTCTCCAGCTCCGACCGTGGCTGGCTGGCTAGCTAAGCTAGTTATCCAGCCTGCCGTGCCACCCGCTGTGCACTTCCCCCACTCACCTCCTTCTCCAGCCGGGTAGCTTTAGCTAGCCCGCTAAGTAAAATGAGACCAGCATCAACTATTTAACTGTGTAGCCTGCTGCAAAATGGATTGTAATCTGATGTATGAAGACACAACCATCACATTGTAAGGTGAGTTGTTTGGTTGAGTAACATAACAGCTATTTGACCAATCCATTTCCCTGACCTTTAATGCTAACAGGAGCTAACTACTTGATTAAGGATGGCTAACGCGTTAGCTACACTGACTAAATTAGCTAACTATAACTACCGCTACATCGACTAGTTAGCAAACGACTTGAATGTACTCTCTGCTAGCGTAAGTTAGCTAACGTTACATGCTTAGCAAGATAACTAAACATAGCTAGCTATGTTTAGTTAACTGTTGGCCACCCTTATTATTTCAACTGCGTAGCTAGTCAACTCAGTGCCGTAACGTTAGTTATCTTGTATCCTAGTTAGCAGCTATGTTCATCAATCATGTAGCTTAGCTAGTTTAACCAACGGTTAATTCAAACAACCGTTGGGGTTGCTGTTTTGGACATATGCATTGTTGATTTTAGCTTGTAGTTGCCTATCAAGTGGACTCAATTGTGTTATTCTTGGTTAACTAACGTTAGGCAGGGTCAGTGTTTGGCAATAGCTAACTAGGTCATAAATCAGGGTCCATTCAGACAAGCTAAGGTTAGCTGGTTAACTTGCTACTAGTAACGTTAGTTAGCTCGGTGTGCTACACGAGTTTCGTTCTAAACGTTAATAAGTGACTGAAATACGCTGTAAACGGAATAGGTAATCAACTAATTTAGCTGTGTTGTTGTCGGTGGCTTTCAGTTCTGTCTGTGTTTACAGTAATCATAGTGATCACTGATATATTCTAGCTAGTTATTGGCTTGGTTACAAAATGGCTAACTAGTTACATGGCCACCCTTTACAAAAGTCACAATACAATATACGTCTTCTTGTAGCCTATACTGTATAGTAGGTAGCAGTAGACCACTAACAGTCGCTTAGGGAAATGGACCAGTCCCCCAAACACATTCTGCGTTACTCCAATTATACAGTTTGAGATACTGGCTATGTGCTTGCCAAGTAATTCGTTACCTCAACTACACGATGATTTCATCCGCGGAGTTGCCCCCAGACTAGGTTTTGAAATGAACCTCTGACTCCTTCGATTTGCTATGTAGTCGATAATTAAATGTACATTGTTAAACCTTTACCGTGTAGCTATGCGTGGCCTCTGTTGCGTGGCTTTCTTTGTTAGCTGAAATCCATACTTTTTAATAAAACCTTGATCAAATACAACCACCGACATTTTCCTCATTGCTGTTGCTCTAAGATGACAACTCAACGCGAATGTGCATGTGCCAATTGAAGCTCAACAAGGACACAGCCAGTGTGCGATTGTTTTATTACAATGTATGGATTTCTGCTAACAATGGCGTGCAACAGAGGACATAGGTACACAGTAAGGGTTTAAGATGTACGTTTTGAAGTATCAACTGCATAGCGCACGCTCAACTCCGTGGATGAAATCATCATGGAGTTGAGATACTTGGCAAGTTATGTGCCTACTTCATGTTGATGTGCAAATTGTAGCCATCTTGCTAATTTTCATGGCAAGAAGATGTGCAAATTGTGATCTGATTCTGAACACAACCAGCTGCACTGGAATGAGCAATAGGTTGGCTTGCTGTAATAAACACAGGTATAGCCCTAACACTGGGATTTGTGAGTTTTTCTTACAGTAGACCCAATTTAGTAAAACAAATTGATGAATGGGATACGCCAAACACAGGAGGCTGCTGAAGAGAGGACGGCTCATAATAATATCTGGAAACCATCAGTTTGAGTTCTATACTATTCCAGCCATTACTATGAGCCCGTCCTCCCCTATTAGGGTGCCACCAACCTCCTATGACTCAAAAGCCACACATCACTGCATACAATGAATTGTACATTACATCAATTATGTGGAGGCGAGGTACATTTGATTAGTTGTTCATGTTTCACAGTAGAGAAGGTTAGGACATGGATCTTATTTATTTAACTAGGCAGGTCTCTTAAGCACAAATTCTTATTTACCTTGTCAGCTCGGGGATTCGATCTTGCAACCTTTCGGTTACTAGTCCAACGCTCTAACCACAAGGCTAACTCCTGTCCAATTAGCTGACTAAACTCCAATGTTGAAGGAAGTTTCTGATGAACTCCACCAAAGGAGTGGAGCAGGGACCAGGCTTTGTGAAATTCAGCTCTGACTACATTGATTCGCCCAAGATCTATAAATGTACATTGTGAAAACACTAACCATGTACCTATGTTTGTTCTCTGTTGTTGCTTGCCATACTTTTTATATAAAATACAATCACTGACTGTTTCCTTGCTGAGATTCAATTGGCACATGCGCATTTTCCCTGAGTGTTATGTGATTGTTTGATATCTTTTCTTTTTCAATAAACAAAGGCACAACTACAGAAGACAAACTAACTGTTATTGGGTTAATTTGGGCTGCAGCCATTACTGCAGGAGGCATAGTTGTGTGGCTTCAACCTTCACTAAACATGTCATATTGCTACATCTTGGAAAATGTAGTCTACACGGTTAACAAATCGATTACTCAACAATTTCATATATTTTCACTGTACCTTTAGTCCGTATAATTTTAGCGGAACTCTGCTGCACAGTGGTATGGCTTCAGCACGAAATTGACACTGTTGCAACAGGAAGTCATGTACACGGAAGTTGTATTTTCTTTGTGTATCTCGGTTTAGGGTTGTTTTATTTAAAGAAAACAACATTTAAGTTCCTATATTTTGTTCTTTTTCATACATGACTTGTGCGGGTTTGGATTATGTATTGCCGGCAAAACAAAGATTGAAATGTCTTCAAACATTTCTAATATATTTTGCTAGTCGCCGACACGCTATTTTCACGCAAATAGTTTGCGAATCCCGGGTAGCCAGCTAGCTACTTGGTTAGCAAGAAGGCTATCAGTTAACGACGTAGCTGGCGGTTTCAACTACCTTTGAGCACATAAACAGCCATATTCATTCCGATAGATTGGATCGCGGTCAATCGATGACGTGTATCAAAATGATGCATTTAGTATCCCAATGCAAATAACTAAAGGTTTGTATTGAATTAGTTCTCTTCCTACGAACGTTAACTAGTTATATTTAGACGTCTCTCTTGTCAGTCGTCTGAGGTTATGAGATAGCCAAAACAGCTAGCTGACGTCGGCTGTCTATTTAATAGTCTAGCTAGTAAAGCTACTGCAACAATGTGAAATATCGGGCTTCTGCCCTGCACAAAAGGGAATTGAGCCTCGCATGATTTTGCGATTGGAAGTCCGATAACATAACTGTGACAACCGGTAGTTGTTGGTTTGTCCCGCGTATGAATATGTAGTAAATCATGTACATATGTAATGTTATTGTTTATTTTGGTATATGATAACTCTAATATAATTAGGTGACTTCATTGTTTGTTTATGTTTCAGGTCTCTGTCAAGGAGATCAGCAGAGGGGATGGACAAGCCGAAATCAAACTGCGAAGAAAATGTCTCTGAACCGACAGGTACAATGATATACATGCTGTGGTCAGAAAACAGTAGTTGTTGATAATTGGAATCATTTTCAACTACACACATTTGTTTTATTTCAAGGACTCACAAATGTATAATGTCAGTTTCATTACTTCCTCTGCAACTATTCTCCAAAAAATGCTCATATAGGTTCTACAATGTAGGTGTTATTGAGCAGATTTGATTTTATTAGAACATTAATCAATAGATATATCAGAATTAAATTGTTGTTGCACATTTTTTTGGAATGGATTTCCATACAGTAGCCTGTATAGGAATCTTCTTTAGCAAAGGTTATCAGAATGCCACTTACTTTAAAAAGCAATATCCATTGATTAAAAAAACCATGTGGACTAATGTTATGTTGATTCCTCAACCAGCTGATGAAAGCGCCCCTGCAGAGCAGCCAGTCCCCTCAGAGGGGGAGTCAGAGGCCCCTTCTGCTGCAGAGGACACGTCGGACACTGCTGCCGCCACTTCCAACACACATGTGTAAGTCCATTTTTAGATGTTTTGGCCATTTTTCTTTTTCTTTGACGTTTCAAATGACATTTATTGGCACATTCCAATACCAGTCACACACCCAGATCACATTCTCTACAAAGGTTTTTAGAGCAGACTCCCATTGGTCTGCTAAGAGATGAAAATTGTCAGATCATGAGGGCCGTAGTGCACTGCCCAGCATTACATGGGAGATGTGAAATCAGACGTTTACTCCCAAATAAGCTTTGCGGGATTTAAATGGTTAATGTTGAAGTATAATATGGAATGTAATAGTATTGATGTTTGAGGTGAGTGCTATAGTAATTTTGCTTCTTGTTATAGTAATTTTGCTTCTTGTTGACCTGCACATTATTCCTTTTTTGGATCCCCTTACCTGCATGTTATCTGTCTGACACTGTCTGTCTGCACAGGGAGAGCAGCGTGAGGGCCTGTGCTCTCTGTAACTGCGTGGAGCGCAGCTTGCACGGACAACGGGAACTCCGACATTTTGGGCCATCTTCCTCCCGGCCGGCCCTAGAGGCCGCAGCTTCATCACTGCCAGGGCCTGGGAGCGATGACCTGTCTTCCATCGGATTCTCCAACTCCGACGCATCCTGTCTGGCAGCACAGTTGGAGGACACAGGTGGGACTCCACACTCATCACATCACATTTTTATTTTGTTTTACGGAAACTGTTTTCTTGGTCAGGGGTGTATTACTAATATGTTACCCACTGGGGAGCTTGTACACACAGTGCAGTTTACATAGTAAGTCTATCCCCAAACCCATATTATAAAGCATTTTACAGAAATTCCAATTATTGATCAGAACAGAAGTCAGAGACCATACAGGTGTAGTATCTGATTCTTAATGTGTTGAGCAGGGGGTTGCTGGGTGCATCACTGGTGTGCGCTGTGGTCAGATGGAGTGAAGCAGGGGGAGGAGGCTGAGGAGGTGCTGGAAAATGTGGACAAGGCCGTTATCTCAGGGACACAGCGGGTAAGTTGACCACTCGTAGATTACACAAATGACAAATGCTTTTATAGATTCCAGGACTCTATATAACGTTTTATATATATATATATAACGTTAACAATTGTTTCTGACCAGGAGTTTTAAAGAATAATTCAACTGAACACTGATGCAAAGCTGTGCATGGTTCTGGGCTATTCTGGGTTCAGCTTAGTGAATGTACCTTCCATTAAACCCACAGGCACATTCAGTAATGGTTTTCAGAAATTCTTAGGAAAGGAAAACCTGCACTCTCTCAATAGTATTATGAAGTACAATTCATTTGAATGCTGTGGTTCTATATTCTCTCCTCTAACATTTCTTTGTTGTAGCTCAAATTCTTCCCTCTAGTGTCTCGCCCATAACCTTGTCTCTGAACCTTCTGTTTAGCTGTGTGAATATTGCAAGCGTCTGGGTGCTACCATCCGCTGCCATGCTGAGGGCTGCTCACGGTTCTACCACTTCCCCTGCTCTGCTGCCAGCGGCTCCTTTCAGTCCATGAAGCTCCTGGCTCTCCTCTGTCCAGAGCACATAGACAAGGCTGAGGAGATGGGTAAGGACACCTCCCAATGTTGAGGTCCAAAGCCCCAACTCGATCATTAGGTTATGCTCTGTGTGTGTGTGTGTGTGTGTGTGTGTGTGTGTGTGTGTGTGTGTGTGTGTGTGTGTGTGTGTGTGTGTGTGTGTGTGTGTGTGTGTGTGTGTGTGTGTGTGTGTGTGTGTGTGTGTGTGTGTGATTGGGTCACTCAATCGTTTGGTTGGTGTATGTATGTGTGGTCACTCGATCGTTTGGTTGGCTAACTATGGTTTGTTTGTCTGCCCTCCAGCGGGTGAAGAGGCGCGCTGCGCCGTCTGTGACTCTGCCGGGGAGCTGCTGGACCTACTGTTCTGTACGGGCTGTGGGCAGCACTACCACGCCGCCTGTCTGGAGATCAGCGCCACACCCATACAGAGATCAGGGTGGCAGTGCCCAGAGTGTAAAGTGTGCCAGACATGCAGGTGAGTGTCTCCTTGCTGCCCAATGGGTCATCCATTTTTTAAATGGAAATATCGCTCTCTTTTTTTACATATAAACTTATTTTTTTTTTTTTTGTTCAATGGATTGATGTGCCCTCTAGGGAAACTGTGAAACCTTCTACCCGCATGCTCCCAATTAGTAGGGGCAGGGGTTTCCCTGATCATGGGACTTTTTCAGGAAAACACTCTGGGCTGTTGCTGATGCATACAGCTGTTTCCTGAATCAAATCAAGTTCTCTCTCATTTTCCAGGCAACCAGGGGAAGACTCCGTGATGTTAGTATGTGATGCCTGCGATAAGGGCTACCACACCTTCTGTCTCCAGCCAGCCATGGTCTCTCTTCCCTCCGACACATGGAAGTGCAGAGTAAGTGTGCTGAACCGATATTGCTACTCCTGCCGTAGTCTCCTCTGTTAGGAAAGGAGGATGCTGCTGCCCTATAATTGAAGTCCTAACTCATGTGTTGTCAATAAACACATATTACTGTAAATGGTTAAAGTTATTCATCTGTTTATTTGGAGGCTTTTTAATGACAATTCTGTCAATTAAAGTATGAATATGTGAGAATATAACATTTTCTAGGTATCAGAAAATAATCACTGTGTGTTTCCTGTGTGAATAACCTCTGTACTTTCCCGCTGTGTATCCCCCATCTCAGAGGTGTCGGGTGTGTACGGACTGTGGTGCTAATGGTCTGACGCAGCCCGGCTCGGCCCAGTGGTTTGACAACTATGCCGTGTGTGAGGGCTGCCAACGGACCCGCAGTTCTACGTGTGGCGTCTGCGGCAAAGCCTCGGAACCACCCGTCACGCTGCCGCGTTGTATCACCTGCAACAGGTATGTCTACCGCCTCAGAAGGAATCAATAAGTCAGTCAATCAATCGAAAGGATTTAGAACGCCTTCCTCATCGAGTTGTTAACAAAGTATTTTACAGTTACCCGGCCTAGACCCTCAGCCTAAAGAACAATCGCAGTCATTTGCTAACTTTTTATGTAGAATTTGTCCCACCTTTGTTCCTTCATTTTTGAGCATTCCTTTGTCATCGACCTAGGTGGGTGCACAGTGAGTGCTCCTCTGCGTCGGAGCCACCTGAGGAAAAGTGCACCTGTTCGCTCTGCCGAGACCGAGAGCCTGCGCCAGCCCCTGTCACACAGACTGACGGACAGACGGACACAATGGAGATGCAGCCCACAGAGACGGGGTCGGAGGTGACGATAGAAGGACAAACGGACACCGTTGCCGAGATGACGATCCAGACGGACGCAGCAGCTGAAGTTCCTGTGGAAAGGCAGACGGACGTGTCTGAGGAGGTGACGATAGAACAGGCGGAGACCAAGACGGACGAGGAGGTGCCCATGGAGCTGGGTAGGTTGACTTGACTGTTTTTTGTTGTCGTTATACTTGATAAAAAGGGAAGAGTTAACAGTTGGTGCCGTCTCTGAAAGAGCAGCATGACAAACTCTACCCGCGTTCTTACCTAAGCCATCCAATTTTTTTTGTGACGCGCGATAAATGGTAGTACACAGAGTGCATGTTGGGAGTGGTGAAGCTGACTTTCTTTTCAACAGGGACGGAGGCTAAAGTGGTAGAAACGAATGAGAGCACCATGGAGGCGGGGCCTCAAATGGAGGAAGTCCCTGCAGAACAGCCCATGGTCCAGGCTGAGGTTATAGAAGAATGTCAAACAACCGAACAACAGGAGGCTCCTAGTTTACCTGTCGCTGTTGCGGAAGAGAGAACAGAGGATGCTTCCAACCAGATGCCACATCCCCAGGTCAGCTATGTCCCTATCCTTGAGTCTCCGGAGTCACCAGAACAGCAACCGCCACAGTCACCAGAACCAGCACCAGTAGTGCAGGTCGGCCCTGATCACAGAAAGGAGAAGGATAGGGAGGAGGTCAAGCCCTCAACAGAGCAGCAGGCCACACAGGAGGAGAAGATAAGGGGTGAGGGCATGTCTACAACCAAGCCATCCATTCGGGACTCGCCAGATTCACCGACCCCTCCCATTTCCATGCAAGAGGCGGAGCATGTTTCCATGGACACAGATGAGGCCGGGCTAAAGGAGGAACGCTCAGGGTCTCCCATTCCTCCTGCTCCTCAGGCCGACACACAGGAGGCTGCTCCTTCTACTGTGGACATGGAGGACAGGGGGACTCACTCTGAGGAGGAGGAGTTTGTAGAAGAAGAGGAGGAGCAGCAGGGGAAGGAGGCAGGCGGAGAGGGTCATCATAGTCATCACAGAAGGGTCAAGATCAAGCAGGAGCCCCAGGACCCCACGGAGGAGCAAGAGGAGACGAAGCCTGATCAACTCCTCCTAGATGAGATGTCCAACCAGAGCCACCAGAGTCCCGGGGACGAGAGCAGCTCTGGCTTCCTTGGCTCCCCGGCCGAGAACGAGGCTGAGGCGGAGCCTGACGCACAGGTAATGGGGGCAGACACAGTGACGTTTAGAAATCACGTTTAAAGCCTCACCTTTTTAGCTTGGCCTTTTAAAAAGGGAAATCTGCAGGTGAAACAATAACAAAGTGTCACCCTGCTACTGTTTCGGTAAAAAGCTGAGGGGTTGGAGAAATGTAACCTCTCAAATTCATGGACAGGGTATGGATACAAGGACTGACCTTCCAGTCAAAACAATTGATGTAGTGCCCTTTTAGTGCCCTTTTAGTGCCCTTTTAATCAGTCATTTTCTTGTTTTAGACATTCATGGAGTTTTATGTTTCTATTTTCATCCCCTTTACTGCTTCTCGTTTGCTTTTACTTTCATTTGATTGTTTTACTGTTTAGTGTGTTGCGATTTTAAATGCACTTTGAATAAAGCTCTATTTTGATTTGACAGCTGTCCATGGAGCTTAGCCTGATGCCCACCGGCCGCTCGCGTTCCGACTCCCTGCTCACTGAGACGGACGACTCGCTGCCCTTTGACCCCCTCAAACCAGACGGGGAGAAGAAGAGGAGAGGCTCTCCGGGGCGCTCCCGGGTCAAACAGGTGCGGTCCAGTAACAAGTTGGTGTCCATAGACAATCAACACTCATTCAAAAGTCTAACTCTGTCATAGGGCTTTTGTTGTTACGATAGGCCCATTTCACAATGACGTTGAGGTTACAAAACTGTCTCTGCCAAATGTTCTGTGTTATATGTTGGCCAATGGCTAGATGCAGTGGTCTTATTCATCAGTTCTAAAAACCTGTCAGTTATCGTATGTGATGAGGTACTGACACGGTTGGTGTTGGTCTTTTCAGGGGCGGGGTAGCAGCAGTTTCCCGGGGAAGCGGCGCCCTCGCGGTGGTGGTGGTGGTGGCAGGGGCCGTGGCGGAAGGAACCGCCTCAAAGCCATGGCCTCCTGCATCGACGCCTTCCTGGTGAGTAAAACCGTTCGACGACACCGAGACATTGAAATGTAATTTATTCACTAGCTCACTCACTCACTTCGTTATGTCATCAAATGTCGACATTGAACCTTACCATAGACACAAACCACAGCGGCAGCTTGTCACGGTTCTCTAGAATGTTTGGAACTTGATCTCTTGTCTAAAGTTCATTCGATACAGATCACTTGATTGTAACTTGATATCAGAATGTGATTGGCTCTATGTGTTATTGCTGATCCTAGCTGAGCATGACAGCAGCAGACACTGGACTGAGTAAGGAGGAGGAGGAGGGGGAGGAAGATGAGGCTATGCAGAACACGGTGGTGCTCTTCTCCAACACCGATAAATTTGTCCTGCTTCAGGTAATTCTGGTCTCATGCTTTTCATTTTGATATTTTTCCAGTTCCCCTTTGGCATGTACCATGTCAGACAATCTTAGACATTTTTAAGCATCTTCACTGTAACCCAAGCTGCCTGTGTTTTTCCCTTCTCTCTGTCACCTCCCCTCCCTCCCTCTTTCTCTCTCTCTCAGGACATGTGTGTGGTGTGTGGCAGTTTTGGGAAGGGTGTGGAGGGGCAGCTGCTGGCATGTGCTCAGTGTGCACAGTGTTACCATCCGTACTGTGTGAACAGCAAAGTAAGCAGCAACTTATTCATTCTTTATTACATCTTCATACAGCTAGTCTTCCTAATAATATTATGGTGCGCGCCTTTCGCAGATGCTTTGCAATAGGCCACTGTAAAGAAATAAAACAAAGGTTCAAGAGTTACAACACACAAGCCTCTGGCTTCATCTTGATGCCATTTTCAGAAATCAAACGTTAACTGTTTATTTGTATTATTAAAATATTTTTACACTGTATCCCCCCCCTTCTCCTTCCTCCTGCAGATGACTAAGATGATGCTGCGTAAGGGCTGGCGTTGTCTGGAATGTATCGTGTGTGAGGTGTGCGGCAAGGCCTCGGACCCGGCCCGCCTGCTGCTGTGTGACGACTGTGACGTCAGCTACCACACCTACTGCCTGGACCCGCCCCTACACACTGTACCCAAGGGGGGATGGAAATGCAAATGGTAAACATGAATCCCAGCTCTTTCTCTCTCTTCAAATATACCCATAAAGAAGCAACGACAGCAACTCTTTCACCGGGATAGCCTGTTCAGTCATGCTTTTGGGTCTGAATAAGGTTCAAATGTAAATTCACGTGTACCAGAATCTGCATAGTATGCACACGACAACAAAAAAAGTCCTGAAGCCTAACTTTAAAAGCTCAGATGTCTGTCTTTTTACTTTCCGTTTCTCGGTTACATCTGAACTTATACATTTTCACGAACAGTACCAGCAACAAGAATTACACCACCATTTTGAACATTCACCTGTCAGATACTGTACTTGAACCTGATTGCTCATTGTCCCTGTTGTCTGTTCATTGTGTAGGTGTGTGAGCTGTATGCAGTGTGGTGCCAGCAGCCCGGGGTTCCACTGTGAGTGGCAGAACAACTACACCCACTGTGGCCCCTGTGCCAGCCTGGTAACCTGCCCTGTCTGCAGGGAGAACTTCATGGAGGAGGAGCTGCTGCTGCAGTGCCAACACTGTGACAGGTGAGTACCACTCATTACAACTACACAAACATACATAGAGATATTTGGAAGGTTGTTGAGATAAAGATATATATAAATACACACTACCAGTCAGAAGTTTGGGCACCTACTCACTCCAGGGTTTTTCTTTATTTTTACTATTTTCTACATTGTGGAATAATAGTGAGGACATCAAAACTATGAAATAACACATGGAATCATTTAGTAACCATGAAATTGTTAAATAAATCAAAATATATTTTTTTATTTGAGATTCTTCAAAGTAGCCCCCCCTGTGCCTTGATAACAGCTTTGCACACTCTTGGCATTCTCTCAACCAGCTTCACCTGGAATGCTTTTCCAACAGTCTTGAGGGAGTTCCCATATGCTGAGCACTTGTTGGCTGCTTTTGCTTTACCTTACGGTCCAACTTATTCCAAACCATCTCAATTGGGTTGAGGTCGGGTGATCTGATGCAGCAGTCCATCACTCTCCTTCTTGGTCAAATAGCCCTTACACAGCCTGTAGGTGTGTTGGATCATTATCCTGTTGAAAAACAAATGATATTCCCTCTAAGCGCAAACCAGATGGGATGACATATCGCTGCAGAATGCTGTGGTAGCCATGCTGGTTAAGGTTGCCTTGAATTCTAATTAAATCACCATACCACCTCCTCCATGCTTCACTGTGGGAACCACACATGCAGAGATCATCCGTGCACCGACTCTACGCCCCACAAAGATGGCGGTTGAAACCCAAAATCTCAAATTTGGACTCATCAGACCAAAGGACAGATTTCCAACAGTCTAATGTCCATTGCTTGTGTTTCTTGGCCCAAGGAAGTCTCTTCTTATTATTGGTGTCCTTTAGTATTGGTTTCTTTGCAGCAATTTGACCATGAAGACCTGATTCACGCAGTCTCCTCAGAGCAGTTGATATTGAGATGTGTCTGTTACTTGAACTCTGTGAAACATTTATTTGGGCTGCAATTTCTGAGGCTGGTAACTCTAATGAACTTATCCTCTGCAGCAGAGGTTGGTCTTCCTTTCCTGTGGCGGTCCTCATGAGATCTAGTTTCATCATTAGTGTTTGATGGCTTTTGCAACTGCACTTGAAGAAAGTTCTTGAAATTTTCCCGATTGATTGACCTTCATGTCTTAAAGTGATGATGGACTGGCGATTTTCTTTTGTTTATTTGAGCTGTTCTTGCTATAATATTGACCTGGTCTTTTACCAAATAGGGCCATCTTCTGTATACCACCCCTACCTTGTCACAACACAATTGGTTTGCTCAAACGCATGACGAAGGAAAGAAATTCCACAAATTAACTTTTAACAAGGCACACCTGTTAATTGAAATGCATTCCAGGTGACTACTTCATGAAGCTGGTTGAGAGAATGCCAAGAGAGTGCAAAGCTGTCATCAAGGCGAAAGGTGGCTACTTTGAAGAATCTCAAATAAATTTGTTTAACACTTTTTTGTTGGTTACTACATGAGTCCATGTGTGTTATTTCATAGTTTTGATGTGTTCACCATTATTCTACAATGTAGAAAATAGCTCAAATAAAAACCCTTGAATTAGTCTTTTGACTGATACTGATACTTTTGACTGATACTGCGTGTATGTATGTACAGTTGAAGTCGGAAGTTTACATGCACTTAGGTAGGAGTCATTAAAACTCGTTTTTCAACCACTCCACAAATGTCTTGTTAACAAACTATAGTTTTGGCAAGTCTGTTAGGACATCTACTTTGTGCATGACACAAGTAATTTTTTCAACAATTGTTTAGACAGATTATTTAACTTATAAGGTGTATGTAAACCTCCGACTTCAGCTGTGTGTATGTATGTACAATTGAAGTCGGAAGATTACATACACCTTAGCCAAATACATTTAAACTCAGTTTTTCACAATTCCTGACATTTAATCCTAGTGAAAATTCCATGTCTTAGGTCAGTTAGGTTCACCACTTTATTTTGAGAATGTGAAATGTCAGAATAATAGTAGAGAGAATAATATATTTATTTCAGCTTGTATTTCTTTCATCACATTCCCAGTGGGTCAGAAGTTTACATATACTCAATTAGTATTTGGAAGCATTGCCTTTAAATTGTTTAACTTGGGTTAAACATTTCGGGTGGCCTTCCAAACGCTTCCCACAATAAGCTGGGTGAATTTTGGCCCATTCCGCCAGACGAAGCTGGTGTAACTGAGTCAGGTTTGTAGGCCTCCTTGCTCGCACACACTTTTTCAGTTCTGCCCACAAATTTTCTATGGGATGAGGTCAGGGCTTTGTGATGGCCACTCTAATACCGTGACTTTGTTGTCCTTAAGCCATTTTGCCACTTTGGAAGTATTCTTGGGGTCATTGTCCATTTGGAAGACCCATTTGCGACCAAGCTTTAACTTTAAGACTGATGTCTTGAGATGTTATTTCAATATCCAATATCCACATTTTCCTACCTCATGATGCCATCTATTTTGTGACGTGCTCCAGTCCCTCCCACATCATGATGCTGCCACCCCCGTGCTTCACAGTTGGGATGGTGTTCTTCGGCTTGCAAGCCTCCACCTTCTTCCTCCAAAATATAACGATGGTCATTATGGCCAAACAGTTCTATATTTGTATCATCAGAACAGAGGACAAAAAGTACGATCTTTGTCACCATGTGCAGTTGCAAACCGTAGTCTGGCTTTTTAATGGCGGTTTTGGAGCAGTGGCTTCTTCCTTGCTGAGCGGCCTTTCAGGTTATGTCTATATAGGACTCGTTTTACTGTGGATATAGATACTTTTGTACCTGTTTCCTCCAGCATCTTCACGAGGTCCTTTGCTGTTGTTCTGGGATTGATTTGCACTTTTCACACCAAAGTACGTTCATCTCTAGGAGACAGAACGTGTCTCCTTCCTGAGCGGTATGACGGCTGCATGGTCCCATAGTGTTTATACTTGCGTACTATTGTTTGTACAGATGAACGTGGTACCTTCAGGCATTTGGAGATTGCTCCCAAGGATGATCCAGACTTGTGGAGGTCTGCAATTTTGTTTCTGAGGTCATGGCTGATTTATTTGGATTTTTCCATGATGTCAAACAAAGAGGCACTGAGTTTTTGAAGGTAGGCCTTGAAATACATCCACAGGTACACCTCCAATTGACTCAGGCTAATTGACATAATTTATTCTGAAGCTTTTTCTCATCATTTTCTGGAGTTTTACAAGCTGTTTAAAGGCACAGTCAGCTTAGTGTATGTAAACTTCTGACCCACTGGTATTGTGATACAGTGAAATAATAATTGTTGGAAAAATTACTTGTGTCAAGCACAAAGTAAATGTCGTAACAGACTTGCCAAAACTTTAGTTTGTTAACAAGAAATTTGTGGAGTGGTTGAAAAACAAGTTTTAATGACTCTTACCTAAGTGTATGTAATCTTCCCGACTTCAACTATGTACAGTGGGGCAAAAAAGTATTTAGTCAGCCACCAATTGTGCAAGTTCTCCCACTTAAAAAGATGAGAGGCCTGTAATTTTCATCATAGGTACACTTCAACTATGACAGACAAAATGAGAAAAAAAAAATCCTGAAAATTACATTGTAGAATTTTTAATGAGTTTATTTGCAAATGATGGTGGAAAATAAGTATTTGGTCACCTACAAACAAGCAAGATTTCTGGCTCTCACATACCTGTAACTTCTTCTTTAAGAGGCTCATCTGTCCTCCACTCGTTACCTGTATTAATGGCACCTGTTTGAACTTGTTATTAGTATAAAAGACACCTGTCCACAACCTCAAACAGTCACACTCCAAACTCCACTATGGCCAAGACCAAAGAGCTGTCAAAGGACACCAGAAACAAAATTGTAGACCTGCACCAGGCTGGGAAGACTGAATCTGAAATAGGTAAGCAGCTTGGTTTGAAGAAATCAACTGTGGGAGCTGATAATCTCCCTCGATCTGGGCTCCACGCAAGATCTCACCCCGTGGGGTCAAAATGATCACAAGAACGGTGAGCAAAAATCCCAGAACCACACGGGGGGACCTAGTGAATGACCTGCAGAGAGCTGGGACAAAAGTAACAAAGCCTACCATCAGTAACACACTACGCCGCCAGGGACTCAAATCCTGCAGTGCCAGACGTCCCCCTGCTTAAGCCAGTACATGTACAGGCCCGTCTGAAGTTTGCTAGAGAGCATTTGGATGATCCAGAAGAAGATTGGGAGAAGGTCATATGGTCAGATGAAACCAAAATATAACTTTTTAGTAAAAACTCAACTCGTCGTGTTTGGAGGACAAAGAATGCTGAATTGCATCCGAAGAACACCATACCTACTGTGAAGCATGGGGGTGGAAACATCATGCTTTGGTGCTGTTTTTCTGCAAAGGGACCAGGACGACTGATCCGTGTAAAGGAAAGAATGAATGGGGCCATGTATCGTGAGATTTTGAGTGAAAACCTCCTTCCATCAGCAAGGGCATTGAAGATGAAATGTGGCTGGGTCTTTCAGCATGACAATGATCCCAAACACACCGCCCGGGTAACAAAGGAGTGGCTTCGTAAGAAGCATTTCAAGGTCCTGGAGTGGCCTAGCCAGTCTCCAGATCTCAATCCCATAGAAAATCTTTGGAGGGAGTTGAAGGTACGTGTTGCCCAGCAACAGCCCCAAAACATCACTGCTCTAGGGGAGATCTGCATGGAGGAATGGGCCAAAATACCAGCAACAGTGTGTGAAAACCTTGTGAAGACTTACAGAAAACGTTTGACCTCTGTCATTGCCAACAAAGGGTATATAACAAAGTATTGAGATAAGTATTTGGTCAATAACAAAAGTTTATTTTCCACCATAATTTGCAAATAAATAAATAAAAATCCAACATTTTTTTTTCTCATTTTGTCATAGTTGAAGTGTACCTATGATGAAAATTACAGGCCTCATCTTTTTAAGTGTGAGAACTTGCTTAATTGGTGGCTGACTAAATACTTTTTTGCACCCACTGTATGTATATTAGGCTAAAGAGAAGAGGACCCAAGACCTATCCTTTAGGGACCCCCGTTCTACTGCTTTGGTTGTACCATGTTAATGCTTTGTCCAGAAAGAGCGGTATCTCTTTCATCATGTGTTTCTCCCCATGTAGATGGGTGCACGCGGTGTGTGAGAGTCTGTACACTGAGGACGAGGTGGAGCAAGCTTCTGATGAGGGCTTTGCCTGCACCTCCTGCACTCCCTACGTCCCCAAACCCATAGGTAAGCCTATCAACTTCAAACCAGTGCATTTGATTAGAAGAAAGTGAAAACGGTGACGACATGAAATGTGTTCTGTAATTCTCACACTTCCCCCTCGGATTGTCTGCAGTAACAGTGGATACGACCTACATGTCAGCCATGAAGATAAAAGAACCAGGTTGGTTTTTTTCTCTTTTGAACTGTTTATATGTAAGGACACATTATGTTTTTTTTCACCTCCCAAGGTGCCTTACACCAACCTCTTGTAGTTTTAACAATCGGCACGGCACATTTTTTATTTGTATGTATCCAAGTAATTGTTTGTTTAGTAGAAATAGCTCTTACTCGTCAAATGTTTGTGTAGTTTTATCAGTCATCAACCCTCGCTCCTCCCTGTCCCACCCAGAGCGTCAGTTCTACCGGTTGGAGGGAGTGTGGCTGACCGAGACGGGCATGTCCCTGCTGCGTAGCATTTCTATGTCTCCCCTACACAAGAGACGTCAGAGGCGTTCCCGCCTGGATATGCTGTGTGGCGACGGGGGGCATGACGGCATTGAGCTACGAGACGGCGAGGGAGACGGGGACGAGGGAAAAGGTGGGTGGATTTTCTGCTGTCTTGTTTCTCTAAGTGACCGGGGTTTCTATAGGAGGAGGATGAAATTGCTCCGTGCCTTGACACTGATCGAAGGTCAGATTTGCCATTATCCCCTAATGGGTTTCAGGTTCAAATTTGGGGTTGCAAACTGGTCCTAGATGTGTGTTTTAAACACTTTCTACCAAAAGTTTAAAAAAAAATAAAAATTTAAATTTTTTATATGCTTTGAAAGGTCATCTTGGACCTTCTTGATTTATTGATTTGACATGTATTGTTCTTCAAGAGGTGATTCCTTACGTCATGCATGTATTTGTGCACCCACTTTGGTCTGTCACTTCCTCTGCATTGACCATGAATTTCTCGCTCTCTTGTTGTTCCAGGCTGTGGGGAGCCCATGGAATGTGAGACCGGAGCCCCTGGTGTAAAACAGGAGCCTCCAGGGAGCCCAGACAGAGAGCTGGGAGCAGAAGGAGGTGGTGAGGGGATGGAGGAGGGCCTCCTCAAAGGAGGAGTAGAGGAGACTGGCGAGGGGAAGAAGAGGAAGAGGAAACCCTACAGACCAGGTCAGAGGGCACTCTAACTAGACATATTGGTTAAAATACTATTTGTTTCTTTTGCGACGCTTTAGCCTCGCTTGCCTGGTACAATGGGACTAAAAGAATAGTCCTAAAAGTGCAGGTCTGGCACACCAGACAGTCTCAATCAAACACGGAAAGTATTTGAAAGAAAACGGATACTATTAGATCCCAGGTCGATCCAACAGACCCCTGTAGTGACATCATATCATTTGTCACCGCTCTATGACGGTCACATTCAAATAAACGTTTATATTTCCCGCAGGGATCGGTGGCTTCATGGTGCGCCAGAGGAAGTGTCACACGCGGATGAAGAAAGGTCTGTTCCCCCATCTGTCTCATCTGGCTGGAGACGGGACAATTACTACAGATGGACGGACGGGAGAGAAACTAACCCTAGAGGAAGGCAAGTTACAAGTTACAACAGCCACCTGCCGCCATTGTACTGGTCAATCACTGAAATACTCGCATCTGTTGGAGAGAGGTCAAATTCTTCGACGTTTTGTAAAAAAATATATAATAAACCTTATGCGACCGCTGCGGAAATAAGTTATTGTTCATGTGCTTTCATGTCTCATGTTCCGGGTTTCAAATGTACATTGTGTCGATGAATGATTGTATTTGCAACCCAAAACAAAATATTTTAATATAATTCCTGCTTTCAAAATTGGGATTCTGAACATCTGAAATGACACGTGCTGTTTGTTGACAGGGCCCCACCCAGACACACCTATAGATGGCGCCCCGGAGACTAAGCCAGCTGAGGGAGAGGGGGAGCAGGCCAAGAAACGACGAGGCAGGAAGAAGAGCAAACTGGAGGACATGTTCCCAGCTTACCTGCAGGTACATTCTCTCTCACCACCTCTCACCATGGGCTATTCTAAAGACTTCAGTTAGCAACCCAGAGGAACCCGTTTCCCGGACACAAATTAAGCGCAGTGGAATACAAAGCATGCTCAATTGAGATTCTCCATTTGAAGTTACTTCTCAGTCCAAGGCTAGACTTAAATCTGTGTCTGGGGAAAATAGCCCGTAGTGTCTAGAGACCAACTCCCTAACATCAGAGTTATCTATCTCTCTGTGCAGGAGGCGTTCTTTGGTAAACAACTGATGGACCTGAGTAAGAAGGCTCTCCTGGTTCCCTCAGGACCGAGGCATCATGGTGCCGTGGGTCTCCTCCGACCTCCACTGCCCCATGCACCTGGGGACAGACCCACCGCACCTGACGCAACGGAGGCCAGGGAGCGAGCAATGGGGTCTGGGATGCACCTGAAGCAGGAGGGGGGTGAAGGATCCCAGGCTCAGGGCGAGGGAGCAGGGTCGTCTTCGTCCGTTAAAGAACCAAGTTCGACGGACCCTCAAGGCTCCGACACGGAGAAGAATGAAGGTAAAGAGATCACGGTGATGCTGAAATAACATTTCAGAATTGCAGAATATAAAAGGGATACTTGACAAGCCTAGTGTGCAGGAGCTTATTTTCTTTGGGTGAGAGATCTGTGTGTTGGAGTTGCAGGTGTTTAGTTTTGCCATATGCTACCAGTTTGGTCTTGGCGGATGCTTTTCCCCACTAGTCTAACATGCCTTCCGTTCGGTCTCTCTCCCAGGTCTCCCTCAGGGCATGGAGAGTCAGGACTCTGAGCAGTTCTTCAGGAAGGTCCTGGGAACGTCAGAGGGGGCCTCTTTAGGAGGGTCGCTACAGAGCAGCATGATGCCCATCCTGGAGGGAGTCAAGGGGGAGATGAACCGCAGTGGTCTGCCACAGAGGAGCCTCCTCACTGGTACAGGCCTAGAAAGCTCACTTTTCATAGGAAGTATAAATGTGGAAATGAGTGTGACGTTGAACTTAAGACATCTCACTAAGAGAAAGGAGTAGAAAATGTGAACAGCGTGATGATATATGGAGTAATAGTTTGTTGTCGTTAAGGAACTGTTAGGCTCATGGTAAAGCAGGACATGTCACTCATACAAGCTGATCCCTTTCAGGGTCACTGCCCTCAGCTGGTGTGATGGAGTCCTTCCCTGGACTCTCTCAGTCTCCGTTCTTCGACATGCGGGACCGGGCAGGTCTGTTCAGTCCAGACGGGGGAGAGGAAAGCCCATGGGCAACCCCCTCCACCCCTGCCACACCCTCCACTCCCCCTACCCCCGGCGAGGCAGATGGAGACGGGCTGTCCTATAACCAGCGCAGCCTCCAGCGCTGGGAGAAGGACGAGGAGCTAAGAGAGATGTCCACCATCTCCCCTGTACTCTACGCAAACACAAACTTCCCCACTCTCAGACGGGACTACCCAGGTGAGTAGATGGAGGGAGATCTTAGATAAAATTAATAAGTGGCCTTTTCTAATTTTTAGGAGGTTTGCTCTGGATAAGATGGTGCTTCCAAAGTTCTAATTAAATAAAATAAAAAATTATCTCTGAAAATGAACCAAATATCAAATGTTTTGACAGGAGTTTACCGGAATATACAGTACCAGTCAAAAGTTTGGACACACCTACTCATTCAACGTTTTTTCTTAATGTTTTACTATTTTCTACAGTGAAGAATAATAGTGACGGCATCAAAACGATGAAAGAAGGCATATGGAATCATGTAGTAACCAAAAAAGTGTTACAAAAAAATCTAAATATATTTTAGATTCTTCAAAGTAGCCACCCTTTGCCTTGACGACAGCTTTGCACACTCTTGGCATTCTCTCAACCAGCTTCATGAGGAATGCTTTTACAATAGTCTTGAAGGACTTCCCACATATGCTGAGCACTTGTTGGCTGCTTTTCCTTCACTCTGCGGTGCAACTCATCTCAAACCATCTCAATTGGGTTGCGGTCAGGTGATTGTGGAGGCCAGGTTATCTGATCCATCACTCTCCTTCTTGGTCAAATAGCCCTTATACAGCCTGGAGGTGTGTTGGGTCATTGTGCTGTTGAAAAACAAATAATAGTCCCACTAAGCGCAAACCAGTAGGATAGCGTATCGCTGCTGAATGCTGTGGTAGCCATGCTGGTTAAGGTTGCCTTGAATTCTAAATAAATCACAGACCGTATCACCAGCAAAGCACCATCACACCACTTTGTTCATGGTGGTAACCACACATACGGAGATCATCTTTTCACCTCTGCGTCTCATAAAGACACAGCGGTTGGAACAAAAAAAATCTCACATTTGGACTTTCCACCGATCTAATGTCCATTGCTTGTGTTTCTTGGCCCAAGCAAGTCTCTTCTTATTATTGGTGTCCTTTATTAGTGGTTTCTTTGCAGCAATTTGACCATAAAGGCCTGACTCACACAGTCTCCTCTGAACAGTTGCTATTGAGATGTGTCTGTTACTTGAACTCTGTGAAACATTTATTTGGGCTGCAATTTCTGAGGCTGGTGACTCTAATGAACTTGTCCTCTGCAGCAGAGGTAACTCCTTTCCCGTGCTTGATGGCTTTTGCGACTGCACTTGAAGAATGTTCTTGAAATTTTCTGTATTGACTGACCTTCATGTCCTAATGGACTGTTGTTTCTCTTTGCTTGTTTGAGCTGTTCTTGCCATAATATGGTCTTTTAGCAAATAGGGCTATCTTCTGTATACCACCCCTACCTTGTCAACACAACTGATTTGTCTCAAACGCATTAAGAAGGAAAGTTATTCCACAGATGAACTTTTAACAAGGCAGACCTGTTAATTGAAATGCATTCCAGGTGATTACCTCATGAAGCCGGTTGAGAGAATTCCAAGAGTGTGCAAAGCTGTCATCAAGGCAAAGGGTGGCTACTTTGAAGAATCTAAAAAAAAAAAAAAAAAATTTGATTTGTTAAACACTTTTGGTTACTACATGATTCCATATGTGTTATTTCATAGTTTTATTCTACAACGTAGAAAATAGTAAAACAAATAAACGCCCTTGAATGAGTAGGTGTGTCCAAACTTTTGATTGATACTGTATATAATGTAAGTTGTGATCCTCTCTCTTCTCTCTGACAGACTGGTCCAGTCGCTGTAAACAGATCATGAAGATCTGGAGGAAGGTTTCAGCTGCAGACAAGGTTCCTTTTCTGCAAAAGGCCAAAGACAACAGAGCAGCTCAGCGGATCAACAAGGCACAGAAGGTGGGAGTTTAGGCCAGATAATTGATTCATAGGGCCAGCTTCCTTGATCCAGATCAAGCCCACGCCTGAACTAAAATAATCTGTTTTGAATTTCCAATGACAATGCTTTTAATGCACTTCAAGACTTAATCTGGGTCTAGGAAACCAGCCCAAAGCATACGTTTGTCACTGTAAGGACATCTACATACAGACTCCTTGCCTTTCTCTAACTGTCTCTTCTCTTATACAGCAGGCAGAGAGCCAGGTGTGTCGGCCCATCAAGACAGAGGATGATGGTAGTGTTCGGGTCAAAGGGGAACGTCCAAGCCTGCACCTCCAGATCCCGCCACCCTCAGGTTCTGTCTCCAACCCCTCCCAGCCCAGCTCGGCAGAGAGCCCCTTCCCCTTCCACCCCGACTTGGGTTCCTCTTCGGTTTTCTTCCCCGACGGTCCTCTCAAGACCCCAAGCTCGGCATCGGCAGATATGAGGACAGATCCCTTTGCCAAGCAGCCTCCCCAGTCCCCCCACCCCTCTCACCACTCCCACCCCTCCACCCCATACTCCTCCCACCAGGCCGCCTCCAGCCCCATGCAGGGCCAGGCCTCTTCCTCAGGTTACCTCCATCCTGTCCCGCAGGGCCCTCTTCAGGGACGGCCGGCCAGCCTCGGCCCCTTCGACATGCACCCAGGGACTCCCCGGCGGGCCCAGCAGGTGGACCCATTTTTCAGGCCACAACAACAGATCCAGTGTCACCTGCCCCAGTCACAGCAGGGCTCTCAGGAGCACCTAGGCCCCCCAGAAAGCCCTCGGTCCAGGGGTGGAGGGCCTGGGGACTCCCCTCTCTTCTCCCCGCCCCACACCACCCACTATGGAGACCCGTTTCGAGGCCAGCAGCAGGGGATGGGGCGTCCAGAATACGGTTCCTCCCCCTCCCATGTGTCCTCACCTGCCGGGATGGGACAGTACAGGGCTGATATGAGTGGGGGACCCTCTCCCCGCTCCTCCTCCACGGGACGCCAGGACCTGAGTAACACAGGCTCCCCTGCAGGGATGCTGGACTCTGGGGATGGCTTGTTCAAGGCTCCCATGACGCCCCGGATGCACCAAGGGGACAGCGGGGTGGTACTCCACCCTGGAGCCTCACCCAACCACCACTCTGAGGGCTACCGCCAGTCCCCCTCTACCCCGTTTCAGGACCCCTATGCCCAGCCTCCTCTCACCCCCAGACCCCAGTCTGGGGATAGCTGCTCCCCCCTCCCCCAGAGGCATCCCCAGGCCCAACAGGAGTCCTGCCCCAGGGTCCCCTCCAGCCCTCAGTCCCAAGGCAGCTCCCAGTCTCCCCTCACTCCTGGAGCCCTCTCCAACGATGCATTCTCTGTCCAGTCCCCGGCATCCAACTCGCGCTTCCAGTCGCCTGACCCCTACTCCCAGCCGCCCTCGCGCCCCCAGTCCAGGGACCCCTTTTCTGCTTTGCACAAGCCCCCCCGACCCACCTCCGCTGTTCCAGAGGGCACCCCAAGCTACAGAGGCTCACCTCACCCCAACCAGTCTCCTTCACTCCCCCCGTCCTCCACCCCTGTCGGGGACCCTCTCTCTGGGAAGCCCTCTGGGCCGCCTGGGTTCAGCCGGGGCCCCAACATGGCCTATCAGATGGCCCAGCAGCAACAGCAACAACTCCTCCAACAGCAGCAGCAGCAGCAACAACAACAACAACAGCAGCTTCAGCAGCAGCAGCAACAACAACAACAGCAGCTCCAGCAGCAGCAACAGCCCCAGACTCAGGCCATGGGTTCCAACTTCCACTCCAGGATGCCCCCCCAGCAGGACCCCACAGCCCCCCAACCCCCGGATGCACCTCAAACCCAGGGGACTATGTCCGGCGCCCAGGAGATGCCTGACATGTCAACGGTTCAGGATCCTTCACTACTGGACCTCAGCCCCTCTGAGCTGGAGAAGCAGAGACAGGTATATGTTCTATTTGCTTTAACTAGGATCTAATTTATTCCACTATGACTATGGGGCTAATCTTCTAAGAGTCCTTCAACATCACAAGATAAATAATTGTCCCTTATTGTCATTCTTAGGCCTGATATAACCGGTGTTTCTTCTTCTTCCTCTGATAGCGACAGAAACTGAGGGAGTTGTTGATCCGACAGCAGATGCAGCGAAACTCAATCCGGCAAGAGAAAGAGGCTGCAGCAGCCAACAGTGCTGCCCCCTGTTGGCCTGGAGGTGACATGGCAGCCTATCAGCAAGACAAAGCCCGTCGTGCTCCACCACCCTACCCACAGGTACGCTATAATATGTCGAACAACATGTCCGACATCAACTTGCATCAACTTGGGTCAGGCTCAAAATGTTTTGAATCTGAGTGGAACTGGGGAGGTACTACTTAAACCTGTACAATAAGAACACATTTTTGTTTTCCATTTCAAAAAATGTTTCTACGTTTTGCCCTACTGAAAATGACCGTGGTAATGTCTCCGTTTGGCTGGTGATTCTCAGCGGTTTCTTAGTATTTTATTTGAATTTCCCTTGAGGGGATTGATAAAGTTGTAATTGAATTGAATAGTAGGCCCTTGTTGTTTGTCCCAATAGGACCGTGCTGCTGCTGGTGCCCAGGCAGCATTGGCAGGGAAGATGGATGGTGGCCGCCTCCCACCCACAGGAACCCCTGCCATGATGGACCCCAACCAGCTCAGGTATACACTCAAATCTCTCCTTTCTCTTCCGTCTGTGTTTTCTCTTTCTTAAATGCACTCACAGCTGCTGTACATTGAAAGAAATGCCATCAGGAATTATTTCAGCCAAGATAACCTTTTTGTGCACATCGCTTTCTCACTAGCTTCCGGTACGTTTTGACATTTTGTCTGTATTTGTCTTTTGTAGACAACCAGGGCCCCCCAACCCCCAGGGCATGTATGGTCGACCTCCGTTCCCTGGCCAGTGGCAGCAGAGCCCGGGTCCCCGTCGGTTCCCCCAGCCTGGCATAGAGGGTGTGGGCCCCAGGCACAACCTCAACTCCCCCCTCAACATGCAGCCCGGCATGGACCCCGGAGGACCCCCACCACAGTTCATTGAGCTGAGGCACAACTCTCAGAGGCTGCCCCTGGGGACCCAGTTTCTCCAACGTGGGCCCCAGCAACGGCCACGTCTATATATCCCCCAGCAGCAGGAAATGGCCCCCGGACAGTTTATTCATCATCCAATGCCTCAGGGTATGGACTCTCAGACAGAGGGGGTTAGAGACTCACGGCTGGGGCTACAGCAGGGTGGTATGAGTCTATTACTGCCACAGCAGAGCACTGGCCCCTCACAGCAGCAACCCCATCTCCAGCCCCACACAGGCACTTCCCAGACCGCTAACGCTCCCAGTTCTCACTCTGGGCAGCAGCAGCACCAGCCTTCCCAGGACTCCACAGAGTCCCAGGCTGGAGCTTCAGGGGACCCTAATGTTGATCTCCCCGAGCCCGACCTGGAGGATCCGTTTGCCCCCAAAAGGCTAGGGAATGCCCCCGGGGATGGAGGAATGGAAGATGAGGATGACCTGGCTCTAGATCTAGACCCTGATAAGGGTGACGACGACCTGGGTAACCTTGACAACCTGGAAACCACAGATCCGCACCTAGACGACTTACTCAACAGTGACGAGTTTGACCTGCTGGCTTATACGGACCCTGAGCTGGACCAAGGGGACCCCAAGGATGTGTTCTCGGACCAGCTGCGGTTGGTGGAAGCAGAGGGTGAAACACCAGGTACCTCTGGAGCTCAGGACATCAAAGTGGAACAGAAACCAAACGTGGAGGAAAACCCCATCTCAAACACGGGGGGCTCCACGTTGTCCACAACACCCCATCCCTCCTCCTCGGAGTCTGCCGACACCTCCAGGATAAAGCTGGAGCCAGGCCAAGCGGTGGTGAAGGATGAGATGGGAGAAGCAGTCTCCATGCTCCTTCAAACAAACAAATCATCCACTCAATCAGAGAACCAGGGTGCCTCTCTGAGCTCTGTGCGGTTAGGGGGGCTCCCATACCCTCTTCCTGGTCAGGCTGACTCCTTATCCTCTCTGGGGGAGGACCCTTTGGGGCTGCCCGATGGAGGGGGACAGCACTCCCCAGCCGTGGATCTAGACAAAGTCGAGAGCTCTCTGGAAGCCAGCGAGCTTCCCTTGCTGATCCAGGACCTGCTGGAGCACGAGAAGAAGGAGCTCCAGAAACAGCAGCAACAGCAGCAGCTCAGCTCCCTCCACCAGGGGGCAATGAGGGCTCACATGGGAGGCCACCCCAACCACCAGGGCGGTCCTGGACATATCATGCTGACCCAGCACCAGCACCACCGCCCCCAACCCCAGAGTATGATGGGACAGCCAGGTATGGTGCCACGCCCTCCACACCTCCTGCAGCAGCAAAGGATCATGGGACAACCTGGGATGACGCCACAGCACATGGCTGCCATGGCTCAGCAACAAGGCATGATGAGGATGGGGCATCCTGGGGGAATTCACCCAGGACTCAACCCACAGCAGCAGCAACAACAGATTAAACAGTCAACTCTGGCTGATAACTTCTTCCCTGATAAAGGTAAATAAATGAGTTCTCAAGATTGTTTGATCTTGTTTGAATCATGATTCTTGCATGATTCCTGAATCCTTGTTTGAATCATGACGTTTTCCTTTAATACATTTTCCCCGGTGTTTCTGCTTGCTCCGTCACAGATCTAGACAAGTTTGTGACTGACGACGTCATGGATCCCATCGCCAAGGCAAAGATGGTGGCACTGAAGGGCATCAAGAGAGTGTTGGCACAGGACCCAATGGGGGTACCCTCTGGAATCAACAGACAACAGGTCTCTCTGTTGGCCCAGAGACTAGCGTCGGCACCGGGAACAGGAGATCCACAGGGTCAACTCGCATCTGGCCCATCTAAGGTACGGTGTCTCACTTGTCCAAACATAACCAGGACAATATAATGTGTTCATAATATTCATCCTGTAAAGCCGATCATTTGCTGTGGGATCCTCAAAACACAATCACTCTTGTCTGTTTATCTGATTTATGTATTTTGACAACTTCTTTTATTTTTAGGAAGGGGAATGCAGTGACCCAACACAATCGAGACCCAACCCTCCCCAGTTTGTACAAGGGATCATCAGTAAGTTCTACAAATTGTTCCAGCGTTATAATACTTACATATATTTGTTAGTTGATGTAGTCCAGTGTTTTCCCATACCTCTCCTTGAGTACCCCCAGCCATTGCACATATTTGATGTATTCCAATATAAGCACACCTGATTTGAATTGGTCAACGAATCACCCCCCTGTTCTCCCTACCAGACGATGCAGAGCAGCATCAGTATGAAGAGTGGCTCCTGCACACCCAGCAGCTGCTGCAGATGCAGCTCAAGTTCCTGGAGGAGCAGATCGGAGCTCACCGCAAGTCCCGCAAGGCTCTGTGTGCCAAGCAGCGCACTGCCAAAAAGGCAGGCCGTGATTTCGCCGAGGCTGACGCAGAGAAACTCAAATTGGTCACAGAGGAGCAGGGCAAGATCCAGAAACAACTGGACCAGGTGGGGAAGACTCTCTGAAAATCTTTACCCCATCCATCTACCCACCCACCCACCCATCATCATGCTTTCCTGTCTTAAAGTAACTGGCCAGTGTGAAATCTCACTTTTAAAAGTTGATATTCTGTTAACTCATAAACAAATAGTGTTGTTGACTCGTCGTGTATTTGTGCCCAAAGCATATATTTCAGAGAAAAAACACGTGAAAACCCCACCCCAGACTTAAACTGTTGCTATTTCCTCATGGAGGATGATGTCATCCTCCCGAGTAAGATGAGCTGGCCAATCAGCGGTCTACTCATATACATATTTTTTGTGACCAGTATACACTCACACATTCTGTTGTTGGTACGCCCATGCCTTTCCTACACAGAAAAGCTGCTTTTTAAAGGGAAACGTCAACATTTTTCAACTTGCACTGTTTTCACATATGTTGAGGTTGGGTTGGGGTGGTGCTGTAGATAATACATATGAATTTGCAGAATTGTGATATTTTCCTTTAACATAATTATCAATTTTTGGATGGAAAACTATTTCACCCATATTTCTAATTCTAAGTCATATTTCATAGAAATCTGGAAACACTGGACAGTTACTTTAATATTGGCTCCTGTTAACACATCTCTTGTTGTGTTTCAGGTGCGAAAGCAGCAGAAGGAACACACCAACCTGATTGCAGAGTACAGGAGCAAGCAGCAGCAGCACCAGCAGGGCTCCAGTCTCCTGGCCCCAGGGCCCTCCACCCAGGGGACCCACTTGCTCTCCAAGATGCCCGGGCAGATGATGATGGGTCAGCAAGGAGGTATGCCCGTCAGAATTCCCCCACAGGGGCAGCCTTTCCTAGGAGGAGGCCAGCACCCTGGAGCTCTGGGAGTCAGATCCCCTGGTCCTCCTGGTGGTCCTCCTGCAGGGTTCTTCCCCCAGGGTCCAGGAGGAGTCCAAGGGGCAGACCAAAGACTTCTCCAGGAGAGACAACACAGGATGCAGATGATCCAGAAACTACAACAGCAGCAGCAACAACAGGCGATGATGCAAGGCCAGCAACCCATGCCACATCCAGGTGTCCAACCAGGTATGTTGCCACAGCCAAGCGTCATGGGTAACTCTCTGATTAGTCAACAACAACCAAACCTCCAACAGGGAATTATGCCCAACCAGGCCATGGTGCCCCAGGGTATGGTACCAGGGCAGGCTGTGGCCCAGCCAGCTCAGACCCTGATGGGAGGGCAGCCTATGAACCAGCCTCCAGGCATGATGGTTGCTCAGCCAGGCATGATGGGGGCCCAGCCAGGCATACAGCAGCAACAGAGGCCTCAGGTCCTAATGGGCCAGCAGGGAGTAGTGGGACCCCCTCAGCACCATGGACTCAGAGGACCCGGCCAGGCCCAGCTCACACCTCAACAACAACAAATCCTGGCCCAGCGCATGTTGGCGCAACAGAAGCTACAGCAGCAGCAAGTGGCACAACAACAGCTCAGGCAACCACCACCACCACAGGGCTTCATCAGCCAACCCAACCAGTCTCACGACTCCCAGGGAGGACTCTCTCAACCTGCTACCCCAGGTCAGATGGGATCTTCTCCCGCTTCAGCAGGGGGGAGCACACGGGTCACCCCGCAACCAACTGAGGGGCTGCAGCAGGGGGAGAGTGGAATCCTTAGTCCTAGCTCCAGGACACCTCCACAGCAGGGTGGACCTGGACCTTTAACCCCTGGCCAGATGACCCAACCAGGGGCTTCTGGAGAGCAACAGGCGGTAGTGGGACAACAACAACAGCAGCAATACATGGCCCAGCAGCAGCAACAGGCACCACAACAACCTCCTCAAAATGCTCAAGCTGGACATCAACAGCAAGCAGGTTACCAACAGGCTGGCATGCACCCCCAAGTACAACAGCAGCAATCACAGCAGCAACAGCAGCTTCAACAGCAACTCTCTCTACAGCGACAGAGTTCCCTCAATGCTGATCCCTCAACGTCTGGTTTGGTTACCGTCAAGCAGGAAGGACAGCAGATGTGTTACATGGCCCAACAGCAGCAGCAGCAGCAACAACAACAACAACAACAACAACAGAATCTTATGCAGCAAGCCCAAGACCCCATTAGACAACAACATGACAATATGGGCCAGATGCAAAATGTGATGGGTCAACAGAACCACCCTGGTCAGCCTCAGCCCGTCCCTGGTATGCCAGGCCACCCTAGTCCCCAGCAACAGGCCCTCATGGCCCAGCAGCAGAAGCAGCAGGCCATGATGGGCATGCTTAGAGCCCAGCAGCAGGGCATGATGCCTGGCCAGAGGCCTGGGGGTCCACCTGGTCAGATACGCACCCCAGTCAACATCCAGACTATCATAGCCCAGAACCCCCAGCTCCGACACCTCACCCCCAACCAGCAGATACAGCACATCCAGGCCATGATCCAACAGCGCCAGCTCCAACAGCAGCAGCAGCAGCAACAACAACAGGGCCAGATGCTGAGGCTCCAGGTGGGTCAAGGACAGCCAGGCCAGATGAGGCCCCAGGGGCCACTAGGACCGGGGCAGCAGGTGGGACAGGTCCAGAGGATGCCTGGTGGTCTGGAAGCCCAGCAGCAGCAGATGCACTATGGAGGAGCTCTTGGGAAACCAGGGGGAGTGGGCTCCCCGCAACAACCAGGAATGATGGGCCCCGGCCAACCACCGGGCGTGGTGACTCCTCAGATGCAGCAGCAAGGGATCACAGGACCTGTAGTCCAACAGCAGCAGCCAGGAGCCTCGCCTCAGTACGCACTGAGTGTCCAACAGCAGCAGATGATGATACAGCAACAACAGGCCCAGCAACACCAGATGATGAGAGGCCAGGTACCCATGGCTCGCTCCCCCATGGGGCAGATACGTGGTGGGCCCCCCCAGGGCCGCCTCATAAGGCCCATGTCTCCCCGCCAACCCTTGGCCAACTCCCCTGGTGACCCACAGCGCCACGCCATGGCACAGGCGATGGGAATGCGTCAACCCAACCAAGTCATGCAACACCAGCAACAACCACAGATCCACATGGCTCAACAACGCTTCCAGGGATCTCCCTCCCACGCAGGCTCCCCTGGAGGATCCTCAGTGCAGAAACAGGAAGCAGGCATGAGCCCAGCTACCCCAGGAACGCCGCACTCCACCAACGTTGCCTCTCCGTCTGTAACTGACGGGGCAGCTGGGAAAGGTAGTCCTTACAGTCAGATCAAGGCGTCTCCTCTCAGGTCACCTGGAGCATCCAAGAGTCCCCTGGACTACCCTGGGCTTAAGGTGGGAAGTGGCAACCCAACCCATAGCCAAGTCCCTCCGAACGGGCCTTCGCCTCAGAAGGGTGAGAGTGGACAGCAGGGCCAGCAGCATCCACAACAGGACTCAGAGAGCCAGGGTGGTCCTCAATCTCCACCAGGCTCCAGAGAGGGTGCGCTGTGTAAAATGACCCTACAGAACATCAAACAGGAGCCCAGAGAGGTGACTTGTGATGGAGAAGGTGGTGGTGGTCCTCACTCCGGGGCCATCAAGAGGGAGGTGACTGGGGAGCCGGTTGGAGGGTTTGGTAACACTGGTCCTGGACCAGGAGGGGACCCCGGAGCCCAGGTCCCCAGGACTGAGACAGGACAACAGTTGCTGCAGAAGCTCCTGAGGACCAAGAACCTGCAGCTGGCAGCTCAGAGGCCATCTGACGGCATCCACAATGAGATCAACGGACACATCAACAGCAAGCTGGCCATGCTGGAGCAGAAACTACAGGGGACTCCACGCAACATGGAGGTGAGTCAGATATATCCTATCCGTTATGACTGTTCTCGTTTTTGCAAGGTAGTAAGTAGGTACTAGTCATAGAAATATATTTAGATTGTCATATTTTGATGGTACTAGTCCTCTCAAATGGGGGCGATGGCGCAATTCCTTGCTTCATTGCTTTTGTTGGTCCTCATCACAGGATCTGCAGTCCATCACAAAGAGGGCTCCTGTTGCCAAGGTAAAGCGCACCAACAAGCCTGGAGAACGAGCACCCCAGTCCCGTAAGAAGAAGAAAGAGGAGGTTGGGAAGAGCACTGAAGCCCTGATGAAACAACTGAAACAGGTAAGAGGAGGTGACCTCCGAGGCTTGGTGAATGAATACCAGACCTTTTCTCACCGAAACCAAGTGGGACATTTTAATTGAACGAAAGGGTGTTGATTTTAGTGTATGCTGTATTATTTGCTAACTTCGATAAAAAAAAAACGCTTTAACAAATGCAGTGCATATTTTGTAGGATGTCACTTTTTACAGTAATACCTAATTTGTCTTTAAAAAAAAATGTTGGTGACAAAAACTTCAATGTTCTCATTATTTCCATCCAGGGCCTTTCTCTCCTTCCCCTGATGGAGCCCTCCATCACTGCCAGTCTGGACCTGTTCGCCCCCTTCGGCAGCAGCCCAGCCGACGGCAAGGCCCAGCTCAAGGGCTCCTTTGGAAATGCAGTACTGGACAACATCCCGGACTACTACTCTCAGCTTCTCACCAAGGTAACTGTCTTGTGTACAGCGTAGACTTACTGTGGTGGTCCAGATTTCCAGCTGCATATTGTTCTTGATGCAGGAGTAACAGTGTCTCTATGTTCTCGTCTTTTATTTATGTGTATTCACCCTCCCAGTAGTTTTAACAAGATTTTCATATTTGTAGCTTTTGATGCGCTTTCTTTCTGTTATGAAAAGTGCTATAGAAGTTTAAATGATTATCGTTATTCTATAACAATCACTTTTATTGCTCTCAATTATCCCACTGTCCACTGTTTAACCACGGCACCCTGTATCCTTAGAGTAACCTCAGTAATCCACCAACACCCCCGTCCTCCCTGCCCCCCACACCACCCCCCTCGGTACAGCACAAGATGCTCAATGGGACGACTGCTGTGGAGGAGCTGACTGAGGTACAGAAGGAGACCGAGACCACAGAGGACACTATGGGTAAGACAAGGTTTTTATAAAAAATTAATGGAAATAAAGCTATTTTGTGTTTTTAAGGTCGTTCTTTTAAATAAAGACTCACTTCGTCTCACTTCCAAGCCTGTATGTTTTGTCATCCAAAACCCCTTAGTAATTTCATGGTCTTTGTTCCTATCCGGCTTGAATGTACAGTGTTTTATACAGTGCAATCAGATTTGATGAGCAGCTGAACAGTCTGTTAATGGCATCTCTCGCTACAATGTGTCTGCAGATTCTGTCACTGAGGAGGTGAAGAGTATGGATATCCTTGCTGCGCTCCCCACCCCTCCTCACAACCAGAACGAGGACATCAGGTATGATATGCAGGGCCTAAATGTTCACCTGTCCTTTTTAAGGGCGGGAGGTTACCGTGGTAATGTGGCTGTCATGTTTGTGCCTGTGAGATTGAGTCTGACTAGTAGCCCTGTTATCTTCTCTTCCCTGACAGTTGAAACTCAAACATTGATAGAACAACCTAGCTTGTGAACCGAAACACAAGGACAAAGTCTTACTTTAGTAGACTTTTGTTTCAAGTAAATTAGACCGACTTTTATGCCAGCCAAACAGTGTTGTAGCACGAGGTGGGATAGGCTATAGGATTCGTAGGTCTTTGACTTTTAGTGATGAATTTGCCAGCTATCAAACAAGAAACAGCCAATGCAGCACTTATTTAGCTTTGTATGTGGTCATACTTGACCTATTTGTATTCACAATTGCGAGTGAAATGCTGACACCTTGGAGAGCCCTGACACCTTTACCCGCCAATGCCAAAATCGACCCACATCTGGCGGGTGGCGGGGTGTTCATTTTAGGCCCTGGTGGTCACCTGTCCTAATCCTGTGTTAGGGATGGGCACAGTCAGTCAAACTGACGTTCGTATTCGGAATACTTGCGTGAGCATTCATTTCATTTGTTAAAATAAAAATAAAATGATCTGTGACGTTGCTACACACAAGGATATGCCATGGCGTTTGAAATCCTTCATTTAATAAAAATCGACTTGACTTTATGACGTCCCTTATCGCCTACTCCGGTTTCAAGCCTGTAGTTTGTCGGCACTACAGTCAGTAGCTCCATGTGTAGCAACGTGAAGTGGGAGCTCTCTTATCAATGCGAAATGGAATACAAATGACACAATTAAGTTCTCTAAATGTGTCGGCTACAACAAGCAACCGACAGGTGGGCTGCTGTTTAGTCTGAATGGAGTTGTTGTGGACGAGAATGGGGAGCGCAGTAAAATAGCCTCGACTAGCCTGGCTAGCGAACGTCTGGCTATCTTAGCTAGCTTCTTTACATTGATTTGATGCAGTAAAGACAGGCACTGCCAAATGGGATGATGGCATTTACATTTGTCTAACTAGCGCTTGTCGGTGGCTACTTTTTTCCTCTCTTCCCCCCCTGGGATCACATTGTTGTTACTGTTTTGAGCTTTTCCTCAATAGTTTGAGGAGAACCATTCTCTTTCTCTCCGGAGTAGCTGCCTCTGGCGTGTATAGTACCCGCCCGTCCCATACACAGTGTGGCCTTGACCGACCGTGTTTTCCAGGATGGAGAGCATATGTTTTGCTCTCTATACTGAAAGAACTACTCCGATAATAATGAGTAGTTGATTGCGAACGTTACCTTACTTATATCTTTCAGGATGGAGAGTGACGAGGACAGCGACGCTCCAGACAGTATCGTCCCAGCGTCCTCTCCTGAGAGTGACCTAGGCGACGAGGCGCCACGCTTCCCTCGCCTCCGAGAACCCAAAGAGGAGGAGACGGAGAGAACCATATCCCCTATCATACCACTCATCCCCCGCACTGCCATCCCAGGTAGGTCCACTACACAAGCTTCTGATGTCATAAATAATATAGGCCACTTATTGACAATGCACTTATTGTAAGTTGCTTTTGAGTGTCTAAGAGCATTGCTAAATTGCTCAAATATTTCAAAATGCAAGCACAAAACACATAATTGGACTTGCCAGTCCATGTTATATATTTTTTTTCTTCCCCTTGTCCAGTGTTTCCAGAGAACAAGCTGTTTGAAGCAGCGGCCGACAAGTTGGCGTCTACAACCAACCCCTGGGACAAAGCCAAGAGCAACGAGGTGGCTGTGACCTTCACACTGACCTCCGCTGCAGCCAAGGTTACTGAGCTTAATCCTCTTCCGTCCCTCTACACCCCTTTTCTGACCCCCTATCATTTTCACTTCAACCCATCTCCTATCTAGCCTGGTCCCAGATCAGTTTGTGCTGTCTATACAGATATGGGTTGAAACCGATACGGGACCAGGCTACCTCCTATCTGAACTAAACCATGAACTGTCTGTTGTGAAAAAAAACAATTTGGCTAGTTATGATCTTGATGGATGGGTGGGTTGGTACTTCTCCAGAATCTGAACCATGTAATGGTGGCTGTGGCTCAGCTCCTCCACATGCGGATGCCTGGTTCCTATGAGGTGGCTTTCTCTCCCAGCCCGAGCAGAGCAGGAGCCTCAGGACCAGGGAAAAGCCCCGAACAACCAGGTACTGGACCGACAGGTGATTTCTATTACATTTCTCCTCACAGTCAAGTCCCAAATAGAATGTAGCTACCTACTAAATATGGATTTAACCAGAAACTTAAGATTTAGGGAAAAGAATAAGCTGATCCTAGATTTATGCCTAAGCTTAATGTTTCTCTAGGTTGAAACCCCCCCCTCTCCATCTTAAATTCTTAGCTAGATAAAATAATTGGCGAAACAGGAAAGAAAATGGTCAGATATATTGAAGAAACCAATCATCTAATTAGCAAACTCTCCCTTCAGGTGCTCTGTGTGTGAAGGCTGGTGGTATAGATGGTAGTTCAGCCAGCCAGGACGCAGAGTGGCTCAGACAGTTTGATGTTTCTCTGCCAGGCTGCACTCTGAAGAAACAGGTGGACATCCTCTCACTCATCAAACAGGTAGGCCACATTCTCTCTCTTTCAGGGATGTGAATATCCCTTATTAATCTGAAAGTTCCTTCTCTGATATTCCTCCAATAGACAGGCCTGTTCCTCAGCCAAAACATCCCTGAACAGCATTGCTCCAGACTGTCAAACCCGAAATGTATGGCAATCAATGGATTAGGTTGAACATCAAAATATGTTGAATCATGCTTTCTTGCTTGGGACATGTTAAATGAAACAACGTATTTACTGAATGCCATATCAGTAGTGTACTACATGCCGCTCCTAATAAAGCACTGTGAATGACTTTATTGAGCTCATTACACACACACAAAAAAGGTATATTGCGTGATGCCCGTGGGGGGAAAAAAATTGGTGTGCGATCAAATCATGGGCTGGACTTTATTGCACCAGTGCCACCAGGGTAAGATGTTTGTTTGGAGGCCTGCTGTACAGTCTCCCTATGATACAACCCTATATATTTATTAGGGGTGTAACGATTCACCGATACGGATTTGTCCCCGATTCAGATGTTTAAGATGGGACTGTATTGATTGGCGGACCCCAAACCAATCCGAATGTAGCATGCATCAGTCAAAAGACATTTTGATTGGAAACATTCCGAATCGTCAATACATTTTTTTTGCTCATTACTTTCTACCTTCTGAAAATACCTCATATTTTGTGACAACTGATACGTCACCCTTCCGTGTCAAACTAAGCATGTAACTGTGTTTGCAGTCATAGATCTACAAGTCATTTTGCATGCTGACTCACCCTAGGGACATCTGTAGCCTGGTCAATTTGTGCACTGTGCGCAGCTTCAGCCTGTTCCTGATCTGCGCTGCACCTTCAGCGTTCAAGTGCTAAATGGCTTGCGCGACATTAGGCTTTATTCGTTGAGTGACAACCTATGTCGTTTGCTAGGTTATTATCTATGCGCTGTTGAAAATGTGTGTTTTACCGGAATAAAAGGAAGCTACCGGAGACACAACTCATCTGGCTACACCTGCTGAACCGGGCTTAGAGAGTCTTTTTATTTGGATTGTTTCAGGTTCTACCATAAGTCAGTATATGTGGTCATTTTCAGATAAGGTTACAGGGTAACGTTGATCATTTCATAACAAGGAATCACTTTTGCATTGTGCACGGACCAGCCAAAGCAGGAAGAGGAAAAAGAAGCTGACTTAAAAACTTCCAAACGGTCAAAACCATTTGATTTTGAGATGCGGGGGGGGGGGGTTGTGCTATATATCCATTGGCTATGTCATAGATCATGGCCGTCCCCTTGTAATCTGATGGTGGTAGTCGGGTGGTAGATGCCTAATCTCCCTTATGGCTCAAATCAGGTGCCTGCATATAGTGTACACCATAGACATACTTAATTTACACACACAGATTGCTTTGAGTCTCTGGAAATGGAGCTATATAAATCATATACATTAGTCAGGTTAGCTACAGACCTTTGCACATGGCCTTTTTTGTCAAATGTCAGGAGATTCTTCAACTTGTTAATTTCTCTCTCAGGAGTTCCCCGAACAGGAGGACAAACCGGTTCAGCACTGTTACACCACCAATGTGTCAGACCTGGATGTCCGCCATCTCCCCGTCATCCCTGTCCAGGATTCCCCGCCCTCCTCTCCCTCTCCTCCTCCTGCTCCTCCTAGTGAACCTGAGCCTCCCACACAGCCAGCCTCCCCCTCCCAGCCAGCCTCCCCCTCTCAGCTAGCCTTTCCCTCTCAGCTAGCCTTTCCCTTTCAAGTTCCCTCCAGCCCTGCTCAGACCACCGTTCAGGTGAAAACGGAGCCTGCCACTGTTCAGATCAAAACAGAAACGGAGGCTGAGGAGGCCATCCTTCCCCCTCCTGACCCTGTCCTTGTCCCCGACTCTGACCCTGGTGCTGACACTAAGGCTCCTGTTCTTGACTCTGCTGATGCTGAGGCTCCTGCTGCTCAGGCGGACTATGATGCCACGACGGCTGACCAGCCAGCCCCCCATCCCCAGGACACCCCCACCTCCCCCAAGGTGAAGCACCGCAGCAGGCCCCTCTCCCCCGACCCTGAGGAGATGTTGGTCCGGCCCAAGGTGAAGAAGTGGAAGGGCCTCCGCTGGAAGCGTCTCCAGATCGTCATCACCATCCGTAAAGGAGGTTCCAAGAAGGAGAGCAGCCGCGGGGTCTCAGAGCTCATGGAGCGTCTCCGCATCACCCTGAGACCTGACAAGCTGCCCCGGGACAAACGCAAGTGCTGCTTCTGCCACGAGGAGGGCGACGGCGCCACGGACGGCCCCGCCAGGCTCCTCAACATCGACGTGGACCTGTGGGTTCATCTCAACTGCGCCCTGTGGAGCACGGAGGTGTACGAGACGCAGGGAGGCGCGCTGATGAACGTCGAAATGGCGTTGAGGCGCGGGCTCCGCACCCGCTGTGCCTGCTGCCAGAAGACGGGCGCCACCAACAGCTGCAACCGCCTGCGCTGCCCCAACGTCTACCACTTCGCCTGCGGCATCCAGGCCCGCTGCATGTTCTTCAGGGACAAGACCATGCTGTGCACCCAACACAAACTGAAAGGGCCCAGCGAGGAGGAGCTGACGGGCTTCTCCGTGTTCCGCCGGGTCTACATCGAGAGAGACGAGGTCAAGCAGATCGCCAGCATCTTACAACGCGGCGACCGCATCCACCTGTTCCGCGTAGGCGGCCTCATCTTCCACGCCGTGGGCCAGCTGCTGCCGTCTCAGATGCAAGCCTTCCACTCCCCGACCGCCATCTTCCCCGTGGGCTACGAGGCTACCAGGATCTACTGGAGCACGCGGGTGCCTAACCGCCGGTGTCGGTATCGTTGTCGTATCAGCGAGACGGAGGGAAGGCCGCTGTTCGAGGTACGGGTGCTGGAGCATGGACAGGAGGACCTGCACTACCGCGACACCAGCCCAGAAGGTACGTTCTCTGTCCCCACACCCAGAGCCTGCTCAGGCTGCCTCTGTTGAAATGTCCAATCACAGAACTGACCACAGTTTGGGTTCATTTGTCTAAATTGCCATTGATTTGGAATTGAGTTTCCATTTTTTGGGGTAATTGCACCATTGCAACACAGCCATGTCCGTAATTAAAATGGAATTGACTCCATCGCTGCAATTTACTAATCTGGTCTGTGACCATGTCCTGTGTTTTTCTGCCTTCCCTCTAGGTATCTGGGACAGAGTGGTTAAGTCTGTAGCTAAGCTGAGAGAAGAGTCTGCCATGCTGAAGCTTTTCACTGACCATGTGAAGGGAGAGGACATGTACGGCCTCACGGTCCACGCCGTTCTGCGCATCACTGAGTCGGTAAGAAGTCCTTTCCCGAAATCAGAATCGCCATTTGGCTTTTCCCTCCTCTGCTCTCATTGCTTCCATGACACCAAGTCCTGTGTCTCCAATAACACACACTATTGCCCATTCGGTGCCCTACTTTGCACTACAGCTCTGGTTAAAAGGAGTGCACCGCAGAGGGAATAGGGTGCCATCGGAGGTTTGGATCATGCTTTTTCATCCTTGACTTCACTAACATCCTGTGTGTTACGTTATTAGTTGCCTGGAGTGGAGAGCTGCCAGGACTATGTGTTCCGATACGGTCGCCACCCTCTGATGGAGCTGCCGCTCATGATCAACCCCACCGGCTGCGCCCGCTCCGAGCCCAAGATCCTCACACACTGCAAGAGGTAAGACTGCAGTATAGTCCTCCATGTAGACGACATAGATATGATAATATGCTGTAGCGATTAACTTTAGTCTGATCAAGATCCTCACACACGGCAAGAGGTAAGACTGCAGTATAGTCTTCCAAATAGATTTATAGTTATAGAAGATATAGGTGATCTAGATATCGATAAGCAGTGGTTGTCAGCTGGTTTTGCACTCGGGACCCAAATAAGACCAGATTGTCTCAGTCGCAACTCAATAATTGCATTTCAATTTTTTGGGGCCAAAATGGCCAACTGGGAAGCAGAAACTTCTTTGAATGCTATATTGATAGTAAATAATCCATTTTGCCTGTATTCTTGATGACAAATTTTAGTTAGCTGACTGGTTTGAGACCACAACATCAACCAACTCTGCTGCTAATAGCTCTATATAGAAAATTCTAGATAATTGAAGAAATTGTTTTTTCCAAAATGTTCATTATCATTTCTACACACATTCTATCTGGCTTTAGTAGTGTAAGTTCAGACTGGAGTAGTTTTTATCCACCACCAAAAAAATAAACATCCTAAAATATTTATTTTACTCAGACACCAGCAACCCATTTGAAATAGATAAGTGGTGTAGAGAAACTAGCTGTGTGATCTGTTAGTAGTTGTTAGTTCAGGCCCATTCTGATTGGTCAAAAAGTGTGTTCCATGCATTATACACAATAATGAGGGTGCTCTCCCTCACTGTTGACCTAAATGTCCTATAAAAAAATAAGTTTTTAAAAATGTGTTTCATTGAATGTTCTAATGAGGAGTGACACTGAAACATTTCTAAACTGAATGACATGATGACTGTGCAGACTGACTCTGATCTAGTTCTGTGTCTCTTTCTCTTAGGCCTCACACCCTGAACAGTACGTCCATGTCCAAGGCCTACCAGAGCACCTTCACCGGCGAGATCAACACCCCCTACAGCAAGCAGTTTGTCCACTCCAAGTCCTCCCAGTACCGGCGCCTGAAGACCGAGTGGAAGAACAACGTCTACCTGGCCCGGTCCCAGATCCAGGGCCTGGGGCTATACGCTGCCAAGGACCTGGACAAACACACCATGGTCATCGAGTATATAGGAACCATCATCCGCAACGAGGTGGCCAACCGCCGCGAGAAGATCTACGAGGAACAGGTGGGTGGCTCTCGAGTAGTAAAAGTATTTTGTCTGTTTAGTTCCCCTCCAGGCATAACTGTGATTTGAATTGTTGATTTTACACAAAAACTTAACCAAAGGGTGAAAAGACCGATATAGGTTGTAATATTTGTTCATAGTCAAAGTGTCAGTGGATTGGAGGGTTTTAGAATGACCTCTCTTCCTGCTTGTTTTCTTCTAGAACCGTGGGATCTACATGTTCCGCACCAACAACGAGCATGTGATCGATGCCACTCTGACTGGCGGCCCAGCTCGGTAGGTGTTGGAAGTGTACTTTCTCTTTTTTTCCCCCTATTGTGTTTGTCCCGGTCTCACCCTCCTGTTTTCCTCTTCAGCTATGTCAACCACTCCTGTGCCCCCAACTGTGTTGCCGAGGTGGTGACGTTTGACAAAGAGGACAAGATCATCATTATCTCCAGTCGCCGGATCCCCAAGGGAGAAGAGGTGAGACCACAGAGAACCCTGGTCAATATACAGCTTCCTTCGCCGATTTAAAAGCCCTAAACTGCCTCTTTGGGGGTCTTGGTTGTGTTACAGTAAAGCAGTGTGACTACTGTTGATGTAATAATGATATTACAGCACAGTGTTGTTGTTGACCCTCTCTGTCTCTTCTCCTAGCTGACGTACGACTATCAGTTTGACTTTGAGGACGATCAGCACAAGATCCCTTGCCACTGCGGAGCCTGGAATTGCCGAAAGTGGATGAACTAAACGAACGGGGAAAAACAGAGAGGAGGAGGAGAGAGAGAGAGGGGGGAGTCCCTTCTTTCTCCTGGGTGCCAGAACAGAACACTCCTGCTGCGCCAAAGCCTATAGTCTTTAGAACTACTTACCCAGTTCATAAGCTGACGAACGAGGAGGGAAATCTAACCTCCAAATCAATAAGACGAAGACGTTTGCATTCACACCTGTAGCCAAAGGTTTGAAGAGCATTACTGATTCTAAACGCAAACAAACCCACCTCTATTGACATCCAGCCGAATGGTGGGACAATCTCTTTGTGGATGAACTGTGTCCTCTGCCAAAAGCAACTCTTTCCTCTTACCTACCTACCGCTCCCCCCTTCAATAACTATGGCTGGAATACAATCCTCTAAACCTACCAAATGTTCTGATTCTATGTGATATCAATACTCTCTTAGGACAGATCTCACCTAGAGCTTTGAAGAAAGAAGCCATTTTAAGTACTAAAGAACAAACGAATGCATTTTTTTTTTTAGGGTCTTACCTATCCTATTTTTCTCCCCCCACACTCCCCCTCTTCCTAACCTAACCCTTAAGGAAAAGACACTCTCCCGTTGTCATTGACTCCCCAACGTGGATATTATTGGCTAGCTAGACAATCCTGAAGACAGTGGCTCTGAGTCTGTATAGAAGAACTATGTATCGCTGATGGAGACGGGAGTAGAAAGATGTCTGATACAATAAAAGTTGACCTCTAGAGGCACCAGACATAAAGGTTTTATTGGCCTGACTGACTAAAGGAGTTTATAAAAGGTGGGTTAGTTGGACCCCCAGTCTACCTCATTGATCTAGTGGGAGTGACTGCTTACTTTGTGTAAAAACTGCTACTGTGGAAAAGGGGGAAGAAAAGGGTCGGTGGGAATGTTTTCATTAGGCTAATAATATAGCCTTCTCGGACAAGCAGGGAAACTTAACTAGCAGCCGGTTTGCTCTATTCTATGCTGATTTTACAATAATGAGCCAACAATATTACTCCTCATTAATTATCTATACAGACGGAATAAATTATATGATCGTTTTTTTTTTTTTAAGATATCCCATTAAGATCAATCACAAGCTTAACAGGTATCACGAGATTACTCCTGATCATCCTGGATTTCATGTTGTTGCCCTTCTCTGCATATTTATAACACATTTAGATATCATGCTTTTTAGTTGACTGAATGCACAGTAACATCTAACCTTGCGTTCTGGAGGACCGAGCGAGGGATTGGTGCGTCAATGCGAAGCAGGATCACTGCGCTAATAAGTCGTCTTTGGCAAGACGATCAAGTTCAACTGAGTGCGAGAAGTAACGTACGCTTGCTGCTTTATTCCTTCTGGTCACACGTTAAGCAGAAAGCTTGCGGGTAATAATGCAAGACTACTATCCCGTTTGTGTTCCACCTTTTAGTCCTTGAAACCCCATCTGCATTTTTTATATTTTCTTTTCTCGAATGACGTCAACCATGAATCTAGCATCTTCCTCTCTATATCATGTAGTGGACTGTTGTAAACTTTTTTACTGTAGTGAGTCTTTCTCTGCCTGGCCCTGCCTGTCTAACCACACCACAGCTAGGTGTGTTTCTAAAGATCCCTGTGTTGTGGTTTTCTAGTGGTAGTACGGTCTTTTCTATACTGGAGTCTTTAATCAAGGGCAGGGGAAGACTTGTCAAAAACTAAAAAAACAAAAGGGCATTTTTCTTTTTTAAATGAAATTAATAACAAAGTAGATCTTCAAAGGGGAGAGTTCTGAAGTCTCCATGGTGATGTCCCCTCTACCCTGACCTAAAACCTCACGTAAGAAAAATGCAAAAGTGTACAAACTGTATATATATTCTATAGGGGGGCAACAAACTCTTTATCCAACCCCTTTTTAATCAATAAAAATCTAAAATTGTAGAGAAATAAAATTGATGAAAGAAATCAACCACTGGATATCATTTTATCAAAGATTATGCTGTGTGTATATATATATAAATATATGTAAAATGGAGTGTTTTTGCATTTACCTGTTTTTCTATTAGCATTTTTTGCTATAAGCTTTCAAAGACAGTTTGTTAAAATAGGTATGTGAAGATGTCAGGTCTTCAATGACTTGGATGAGAAGCCAAGAGTGAAAGAAAGTTGTCAAGATTATTACAACAATGAGAAATCACTTGAAGGGTGCATAGCATTTGTGTATTTATGTCAAATTGTTCATGTATTTGTTCATTTACTTTTAATTTATGCTACTAGTCAATTTTACCAAAACCTCTCTCCCTTGATTGGTCACAATTTGATCATTAGTATACGGAAAATCTTTAACTTCTCCCTGGCTAGGATATTAGTTAAATATGATTGGTGTTTCATCTTCCCTATAGAAGTGAATGTGTTGGTATACCTTGTGAAAACAGGCTACTCGGTCTGATGTATGTTATGACTAAATATTCAAAGTTAACCCAGTACTTACCTGAGAATAAATTGCACTCAATAGTACTTCTCTAAAAGTGGTAGATATTGGTAAAGTATGAGTCAGTGATATTTTTTCTTGTCCTGTTTATTTGAAGGGAAGACCATTAGACATTTTGCCGCTCACTGGATTTTAGCTTAAGTAACTTCTTCCTACCTTCTATCATGTTTGAATATCTAATTTAAGTTTTCTGCATATCTTAAATTAAATAAAGAGCTTGCTAAAAGTTGAACTTTTTTTACCTAACTTTTTAAAAATGTTTTACATCTGTACAGCTGAGCTACTTTAAGGGAATATGAATAATTTTTATTGTATGTGGCATGTTTTGTATGGATATAATTTTGAATTGTACATAGAACGACAGAGGTTTTCTATACAGCCCCCCCCTTCCCCCATCCATTTGTCTCTGCTTTTATTTCTTTTAAAGAAAAATAAAATGCATTTTTAAATATAATTTGGAATCTTATTTTCATTTAAATAAAACATGCGAGTTGAGACTTGCATGCTAAAGTGATACTCAGACAGACTAATACAAAACTTGTATTTTAATGTATATCACCTACCATATGTACACATTTTCTAACTAGTCCTGAAAAAAAAAAAAAAAAAGTTTAACATGGTGTTTGAAATATTGAGGTGTTTACAGTATGAATAGGACAGTTGATGGTATAACGAAGAAAAAAAATATCCCATGCTAAAACAAGGATAGGAATATTTGACATTTGGTTCTCATGACAACCATCTCTTCCTCAAAGCCCTCATGAAATACCAGGATAGATTGACCGCCAAAAACTCCATCTGTCATATCCTTGCCAATGTTACAGTAGCAGCAACATACATTTACTGGGGTATACATGCCCCAAATCCAAATGATTTTTTTTTTCCCCCTCTGCATCTTTTACCTCAGTAAAGACAGAGGTCCCAGTGTTGAGACAGCCCCCTTGTTCTGCATACCATCAGAACACATTGTATCCTTTTTCAGAGAGCCCAGTTCCAGTGTTAACAGAAATCAAAGCCTATTCTTCTTGCACTGTTCAATCAAAAATAAATACACAAAATGGTGAGATGAGCTCATAGTTACGTCACAATATCAACTAGCCCAGTGTAAAAGGGAAAATCGATACCTACAATCCAAGAAAAGCCAAGAATAAAACATTGTTTTCCTGAGCTCTCTTTGACTTCTGCATCTCCACGAAACCAGCTGAAAGTACCATTGAAGATGTCACTGAAGAAAAATGACCACAGTACAGAGAGAGATGCCTATGTTTTGTATACAAATCACAATGTCTTCATCAGTAGTGTCTATAGTAAAACAGTTCTCATTACCATCGTTTATGCCTCTTATCAGTCACCCAAGTCATACTGTTCTCTGCTACCGCGCGGTAAGCAGTACTGGAGCGCTTAAGTCTAGGTCCAAAAGGCTCCTTACCCCTACCTACATGTTGGACTGAATTAAAAATAGGCTACATCTTTGACTGGCTTCTTAAATCACATCAAATCTCTGTAGTCATCAAAAATATCTAATAAAACCATTCCAAAAAAACATCCCTGCCACATTTCAAAACATAAAACTGGACCAACTCTCAAAATGTGATACGTGTAGGAGTCACATATGAGCAACGTGGGGTATTCAAGTAGCAGAATGCAACCCATCTGTTTTAATGCTTGACAAGTCTTAAATGACTAAAATGTGAAATGTTGTCCAATCAACTACAAGCTATTCCAGGCTTCTGAAATCTGTACAGGAACGGCTGTGAGTCTACTCTGATGTACACTGAAGAAAAATATAAAAAACGCAACATGCAACAATTTTACTGAGTTTATATGAACAAAGGACATCAGTCAATTGAAATAAATTCATTAGGCCCTAATCTATGGATTTCACATGACTGGGAATACAGAGATGCATCTGTTGTTCACAGATACCTTAAAAAAATGTTTTAAAGTAGGGGCGTGGATCAGAAAACCAGTCAGTATGAGGCACACAATTAGTGCTTCTTCAGAGTTGATCAGGCTGTTGATCGTAGTCCCACTCCTCCAATGACTGTGCGAAATTGCTGGGCATTGGCGGGAACAGGAACACGCTGTTGTACACGTCGAGCATCCCAAACATGTTCAATGGGTGACATGTCTGGTGAGTATGCAGGCCATGGAAGAACTGGGACATTTTCCGCTGTGTACAGATCCTTCCGACATGGGGCTGCTCATTACCGCGCTGAAACGTGATGGTGGTGGATGAATGGCACGACAATGGGCCTCAAGATCTTATCACGGTATCTCTGTGCATTCAAATTGACATAAATAAAATGCAATCGTGTTCGTTGTGCCTAGCTTATGCTTGCCCATACCATATCCCCACCACGGGGTTCTCTGTGCACAACGTTGACATCAGCAAACCACATGACGCCGTACACAAAGACATCTGCCCAGTACAGATGAAAACGGGATTCATCTGCGAAAATAACACTTTTCGGGCGTGAAGTCAGTTACGATGTCAAACTGTAGTGAGGTCAAGACCCTGGTGACGACAAGCACGCAGATGAGTTTGCCAGACCATTTGTGCAGAAATTCAGGTTGTGCAAACCCAGTTTCATCAGCTGTCCGGGTGGCTAATCTCAGACACTCCCACAGGTGAGTGTAAAGGGCCTGGGCTGGCGTGGTGACATGTCTGTGATTGTGATGCCAGTTGGACTTACTGCCAAATTCTCTAAAAACAACATGGGAGGCGGTGTATGGTAGAGAACATCAATTCTCTGGCAACTGCTCAGGTGGACATTCCTGCAGTCAGCATGTCAATTGCACATTCCTTCAAAACTTGAGACATCTGTGGCATTGTGTTGTGACAATGTGCACAAGGTGCACCTGTGTAATGATCATGCTGATTAATCAGCTTCTTGATATGCCACACCTGTCAAGTGGATGGATTATCTTGGCAAAGGAGAAACGCTCACTAACAGGGATGTAGACAAATTAGTATGGATCATTTCTGGGATCTTTTTATTTCAGCCTAAGAAATATGGGACCAACATTTTACATGTTGCATTTATATTTTTGTTCAGTGTATATTGTGACATGTCCATAGAAGTGACTTTCCTGCCTAATATGGTTGATTTCATCCTGTACAGATAGTTGGGTGACGACAAGCGAGTCATCTGCTACTCTCCCACATTCTCACAAAAGCAAATGTTTTTACATGAAACCACATTATGAATATGAGTTCTCAGGACGCAGCTAGTCTTGTGGCAAAAAAATAATAATTAAAAAGATTTACAAACTAAATTCCTGTCACTGTACAATAGTAATATTTACTGCCTCAAAGCACAAAGTAAAACTGAACAGGGAGGTTGGTGGGGATACTAATGGTAGTATCGTGTTGTAGTGTGGTGGCCGATAAGAGTGGGTGAAGGAGAGGAGGTTGGGATAACCAGGTGAAGGAGGGAGAAAGAAGAGAGGAGCGGCAGAGGGGAGATTCTCAGTAGTTATGGCTAATAAGGCGGGGTAGGCCTTGTCACAACTTGGGAGTGTGGCTTTAAAACTGGCAGGATTTAGTCTCAGTCCTTTCCGTGTTATTTTCCATGTGCCCTGTAGTAGTGCACTAGATAGGGAATAGGGCGCCATTTGATATACAGCCTGTGTCTATCGTTGTGCGTCTCCAGCAAGCTACCTGGCTCTGCCGCCTGTCCGTCCCACTCTTATCTTACATCTTGATGTCCTCCTCAACACTGAGCTGAGAGAGAGTCTTCTTGATGCGTAGAGCCGTGAGGCGGGCCGCTCCGTTAGAGTACCAGCACTCCCTCATGATCTTACCCATCACACGCAGAGACTGGAGGATGAGAGAGGGGGAGGTTAGAGTCAGTCAACACACAATCAACCAACTTTACCTTTACCTAGTCCCACAGGGTGAAAAGGAAATGTCAAATTAATTGCCTTATGTGAATAAAGAATTTAAAAAGTACAATAAAACTGCAAAAGCAATTGTTTACACCATATTTACATTTCAAATGCAGTCAATCACTAGTAACTTAGAAAACAAATGCAATGTTTCTGTCCAGAAAGTCTTGAGTTTTTTTGTGTGCGTATTTGTTCTCTCATTACCTCGTAGCTCTGCCACCAGTTGGGCACGTTAGGCCTCAGCCTCTGGTCACATACCACCTTCCTCATCTCATCTATGGAGGGGTCAGAGGGCACCAGGTCAAAGTAGGGCAGCTGGTAATCCTCGTGGATACCTGGGGGGGGCCAGAACAGAGGGAGAGCCTGGTCAGTCACATGCTCACGTCTAAGAAGATTGTTCTCATAGTAATGTGGTTCTTGACAAGTGAAGGTGTGTTTCAATGAAACTACATAGCAGTCAGACTGCACAGAATCACTCATTTACAAATCCCCATGTAGCCTAAGTAACTACTCGTGTGGCCAAAATGAGCTGAAGCACTCCCCCAGGCATTGTGAGATTGGACCATCTGCAAGGTACCCAGTCCGTGTCTTACTTCCAGTGTTGCAGCGGCGCGCTATCTCCCAGTACACCAGCCCCAGGGCGTAGATATCAGCACACTTAAACGAGTCAAAGTGTTTCATGTTGATGGTCTCTTCCAGGACCTCTGGAGCCATATACCTGGGAGACAGAGAGACAAGCAGGTTTCCACTAAAGGAAAGGATGTTTTGTGTACCAGTATATCACTGAGATACGGTATCTAATACACCAAATTCAGGAGATGAATTGAACAAAAATATTCCACATTTTTACAATGTCTATTTTATGCAGTCTATTCATTTAATTCAGGACATGGCAGCTAGTCGGGTCAGTACCTCTTGGTGCCAACACGCTGGTTAGGGGCGATGTCTATAGTATCAGTGATGGACTCGTGGCGTACTGCCAGCCCCAGGTCAGCAATGGCACACATGCCATTCTTCTTCACCAAAATGTTCTTAGACTTCAGATCACGGTGGGCGATACCAGGCTTACCTAGAGAGGAGGAAACACTGAGTTGGAAGACTGGAATGGAAGGAGCACAGGAGCACACGACAATGTTTAAACCAGGTTAACATTTGAACCAGGTCATCGTTTGTAATATATATATTAGCTGTAAAGTCGTTTGTCTGTACTGTCTTTTTAGTTGTGTGTCGGACCCCAGGAAGATTAGCTGTCGCCATGGAATCAGCTAATAGGGATCCTATAAAAAAAACTGAATTTATAGGCAGGGCAATGAGTGCTAACAATGGCCGTGTGAGAGGTGTAAGGTGTAAAGTGATGGGAACAAAAGTTAACTGGCTAACTTGGTTGTAGAACACCCTGGCTACCAGGCTAGGAATGTGTTAACACATACAGTGGATTTGGAAAGTATTCAGACCTTCACTTTTTCCACATTTTGTTACAGCCTTATTATAAAATGGAATAAATAGCCCCCCCCCCCATCAATCTACACACAATATCCCATAATGACAAAGTAAAAATATTTTTTAGAAATGTTTTCAAAAACTGAAATATCACATTTACACAAGTATTCAGACCTTTCACTCAGTACTTTGTTGAAGCACCTTTGGCAGCGATTACAGCCTCAAGTCTTCTTGGGTATGACACTACAAGCTTGACACACCTGTATTTGGGGAGTTTGTCCCATTCTTCTCTGCAGATCTTCTCAAGTTCTGTCAGGTTGGATGGGGAGTGTCGCTGCAGAGCTATTTTCAGGTCTCTCCAGAGATGTTAGATCGGGTTCAAGTCCGGGCTCTGGCTGGGCCACTCAAGGACATTCAGAGACTTGTCCCGAAGCCAATCCTGTGTTGTCTTGGCTGTGTGCTTAGGGTCATTGTCCTGTTGGAAGGTAACCTTCTCCCTCGTCTGAGATCCTGAGCAGATTTTCATCAAGGATCTTTGTACTTTGCTCCATTCATCTTCCCCTCAATCCTGACTAGTCTCCCAGTCCCTGCCACTGAAAAACATCTCCACAGCACGATGCTGCTACCACCATGCTTCAACGTAGGGATGGTAATGACTAGGTGATGAGCAGTGCCTGGTTTCCTTCTGACGTGACGCTTGACATTTAGGCCAAAGAGTTTAATAGTGGTTTCATTAGACCAGAGAACCTTGTTTCTCATGGTCTGAAAGTACTTTAGGCAATCTCCAAGTGGACTGTAAATGTGCCTTTTACTGAGGCTTGGTTTCCATCTGGCCACTACCATAAAGGCCTGATTGGTGCAGTACTGCAGAGATGGTTGTCCTTCTGGAAGGTTCTCCCATCTCCACAGAAGAACTCTGGAGCTCTGTCAGAGTGACCATCGGGTTCTAGGTCACCTCCCTGATCAAGGGCCTTCTCCCCCGATTGCTCAGTTTGGCCAGCTCCAAGAAGAGTCTTGGTGGTTCCAAACTTCTTCCACTTAAGAATGATGGAGGCCACTGTTCTTGGGGACGTTCAATACTGCAGGAATGTTTTGGTACTCTTCCCCAGATCTGTGCCTTAACACAATTCTGTCTGAGATCTGACAATTCCTTCGACCTCATGGCTTGGTTTTTGCTTTGACATGTACGGTTGGTTAACTGTGGAACCGGTGTGTGTCTTTCCAAATCATGTCCAATCAATTGAATTTACCACAGGTGGACTCCAATCAAGTTGTGAAACATCTCAAGGATGGTCAATGGAAACAAGATGCACCTGAGCTGAATTTTGAGTCTCATAGCAGAGGATCTGAATACCTCTGTAAATAAGGTATTTCAGGTTTCTCTTTAATAAATTAGCAAACATAACTAAAAACCCATTTTCGCTTTGTCATTATAGGGTATTGTGTGTAGATTGAGGGTAATTATTATTTTTTTTAATCAATTTTAGAATAAGGCTGTAAAATAACAAAATGTGGAAATGGTGAAGGGGGTCTGAATACTTTCCGAAGGCACGGTATGGTCCTTATTCATCTCGCCGCTGTGCTTACCCTGCGTGCCCAGTATCTCCATATGCAGGTGAGCCAGGCCGCTGGCGGCAGACAGGGCCAGTTTGATCATGCCCTCTATAGTCACAGAATAGTAGTTCAGGTAGTCAAACAGAGAACCGTACTCGTGGTAGTCTGAAACCAGCCACAACTGGGTCCATGTGCCGTTATCTGAGAGAAAGAAAAACGCAGACAAAGATGGAGGATAATTCTGTTAATAAAAAAATAAAAAATAAAAAAACTTGATGAAATTCACCTACATAACACCAGAGATATGTCTGTGTTGTAAGTGGTGTGTGTGTACACGGTTCTCTGTGTGGTGCTGTAGTAGAACAGCGACGGAACGCTCACCTTTATTGTCGGCGGCGATGAATCCCAGGATGTTCTCGTGTCGCAACATGATGGTCTGGTAGATCTCAGCCTCTCTGAACCACGAGCGCTCCTCTCTGGAGGAGAAGATCTTCACCGCCACGTCTCCCCCGCGCCACTTCCCCCGCCACACCTCCCCGAAGCGGCCCTTCCCTATGATGTCCTGCAGAACGATGGTCCTGGCCACCGTACGCTGCACGAACAGAGGCAGGCCTGCAGGAGGAAGCAGAAAGAAGGACCACTGATACCATTGGGCTTTCGCCTAAACACTAACTTGAACTAAACTTGTATGTGTACACATATGCATCTATTGTGTTACATACAGACGTGGCTAAAGAGTATTCTAAACATTGAATGAATCCAGTGTAATAGGACCTCTGTTCGCAGGCGAGGGTAGAGTTCAGGGCGGTTCTGTGTATAGAACCTTTACTTCCAGCAGTGTAGGCTCAGTCTACTCACCAGAACCAGACCCGGAGGTGGACATGTCATAGATGAGATCCTGCAGGGTCTTGTCCTTGGCCAGGTAGAGGTGTTCACAGGAGGGGTCCTCCACCTCCAGCCGCTGTCTGTGGCTGTACAAAAGAAGATCAGCTGTCAGAAACTAAAATGGTATCTTCTCACCCCCCCCCGCCCCTCCAAATACACCACAGCCCTGCCATCCCATCTGTAGGGCGTACTCAGATGGTACTACCTGGGACCAGAGACTCACCTGTAGGTCCTCTGGTGATGCTGGAAGAGGAATAATCCCACCAGCAGCAGCATGCACAGCAGGAAGACCGGCCCTGCGATCACAGCCACCAGCTCCACCGGGCCCCAGGGGCCTCCAGAGCCCACCCAGCCCAGCTCCCCTGGTTTCACCGGGACTGGAGCGAGGGAGAAATTGAGAACAGGGTGTTAGCAGTGGTATTACCATCTTTCCCAGTCAAATAAAACAAAAAGGGTGCATCTCAATAGTACGAAGTGGCTTTCTCCATCTCCTCTCTCTTATGTGCACTGATATGAAAACATTGGAGGGGTAGACGCGGAATGGTTGCTATAGGGGGGAAGGTGCCTTCACCAGCCCTGTTCTTTCAAATCAGTGCAGATTTTTTATTTTTTATTAAAAGACAGGAGACGAGGAAGCTTTACTTATGCGATACACACAAAACGCAGACGGTGTGGCTTTACTCACGCGAGGGAACCTTGAGGTCGACGCGGTTGCAGTAGTCAGTGTAGCAGCAGTGTGTGTTGAGCAGTCCCTCAGCACTGAGACAGTAGAAAGGTTGGCCAGGGGGCACAAGGCTGTCTCTGGCGATACAGATCCTTACATGCTGCTCATGCCCCTGGATGAAGGAGGTGGAGGCCATGCAGGCCCCGTCAGTCTCACACTCATAACCAGACTTCACACAGTTGGTGCAGTTACACCGCAGGGCTGAGGGAAAAAGGGAGGCACAAGGTTAGAATGAGTACTAGTTAGGCATCAGGACTATTATATGAGCGCTTGAATCAGAGACCGAGATAACAGGCATGGGGTGGAATGAGTTGGAGAGAACTTCCCAGAACAGAATGCGATGAAGAACAGTTAAACTTTCAAGTCACTGCAGTACTCAGATGTCCAGTAGAGGGCGTCTAAACCAACAATACAAGACTCAAAGTACATTCCATCTACCGGACTAGCCAGGATAGAGTCCCGTTCGGAAGAGACGCAACAATACAGCCAGTGGAGTGTGTAGACTGGTTTAGCAGAAGACAGAGACCCGGACGGAAACCAGTTTCTCTAAAGCAGAGGAAGCCAAATACTCCATGGAGAGGAGACTGTCCTGGGATGCTGGGACAGACGCACCAAAACCCAAATCCCCAATGCAGCATTCTGCTACTCAAAGAAAGCAAGAGAACACATTTTTATTTAACTAGGCAAGTCAGTTATGAACAAATTCTTATTTAGAATGACGACGTACCCTGGCCAAACCCTCTCCTGACCTGGACGACGCTGGGCCAATTGTGCACCACCCCTATGGGACTCCCGATCACGGCCGGTTGTGATACAGCCCAGGATTGCACCCGGGTCTGTAGTGCCACCACTAGCACTGCAATTCAGTGCCTTAGACCGCTGCGCCACTCGGCCCCCAAAACACTGTCAGGATCATAGCTTTGATTTAAAGCCCGCAGCACAGACAGTTTGATAGGGGCCTGTTTTAACAAGTCTACAATAGCTGGGCCACTCAAAACTAAATCACTCTTGCTTCAGAGGAAATTGAAAGCTAGACTAGAACAAAAATTGCAACAAATTCAAACAGAGGGGGACAGAGTGAATTCAGGTCTGCTGCCACCTAAAAGACACTTCTAAAGGGCCAAGCCTTGTCAGACCTCAACACCCTCTGGATTAAAAAAATTAAATAAGGGATTTACTCTGAAGCTTTCTGCTAATCCTCTCCCTATTCTGGGGGGTTTCCAAGCAGCCCTTGAGCCCTCTCCTTCCGCCCGGTTAGTTTATTTGCTCAAACAGAAACTGTTTGTAACTGTAATTTAAAAAAATAGTATGTGCAGGAGGGGTAAAGCCCAAAATAGCTTTTTCAAGTAACACCCCCCCCCCCACCCCCCTCCTCAATGGTCATAAATCACACCAATTTAGCAGTGTGGACAAACAATCAAATCAAAACTAGACGCAAAAGAGATAAAGGAATAGAAAATCTAAACAGGAAGTCAAGCTACTGGGGGTGTAGAACTGTGATGGACAATAGGTGCCTCTAACAATTTAAAACAAAATGACAAGGATAGCTTAGCAAAATCAGACAGGAATGCGTTCCAGATCATGGGGCTTTAATAGGCAATTCGGAATTGAGAATTGGTCGCTCCTGAACATGGGCGGCGTAGCCGCAGTTAGGGAATTCAAGAGGATAAGTGATTAAAAGTACCGCAAACACATTGAACAACTTACATTTGATCAATATTCAGGAGTCCTCTTATTTATTTTAAGGAGGTGCTGAACGGTCTGAGGTATAGTCAGATGATATTCTTCATACAGAGCGTTTCTGCAGGGAGATTGATAGTGGTATGGCATGTGCTGGCCCATATAACGTTACAGTAACTGATGAATGGGACGATCATCATTATTACTTCCGGCGCCGACAGAGATGGCCGCCTCGCTTCGCGTTCCTAGGAAACTATGCAGTTTTTTGTTTTTTTACGTGTTATTTCTTACATTAGTACCCCAGGTCATCTTAGGTTTCATCACATACAGTCGAGAAGAACTACTGAATATAAGATCAGCGTCAACTCACCATCAGTACGACCAAGAATACGCTTTTCGCGACGCGGATCCTGTGCTCTGCCTTACAAACAGGACAACGGAGTGGATCCCATGCAGCGACCCAAAAAAACGACTCCGAAAAAGAGGGAAACGAGGCGGGCTTCTGGTCAGACTCCGGAGACGAGCACATCGTGCACCATTCCCTAGCATTCTTCTTGCCAATGTCCAGTCTCTTGACAACAAGGTTGATGAAATCCGAGCAAGGGTAGCATTCCAGAGGGACATCAGAGACTGTAACGTTCTTTGCTTCACGGAAACGTGGCTTACTGGAGAGACGCTATCCGAAGCGGTGCAGCCAACAGGTTTCTCCACGCATCGCGCAGACAGGAAAAAACATCTTTCTGGTAAAAAGAGGGGCGGGGGCGTATGCCTTATGACTAACGTGACATGGTGTGATGAAAGAAACACACAGGAACTCAAATCCTTCTGTTCACCTGATTTAGAATTCCTCACAATCAAATGTAGACCGCATTATCTACCAAGAGAATTCTCTTCGATTATAATCACAGCCGTATATATCCCCCCCCAAGCAGACACATCGTTGGCTCTGAATGAACTTTATTTGACTCTTTGCAAACTGGAAACCATTTATCCGGAGGCTGCATTCATTGTAGCTGGGGATTTTAACAAGGCTAATCTGAAAACAAGACTCCCCAAATTTTATCAGCATATCGATTGCGCAACCAGGGGTGGAAAGACCTTGGATCATTGTTACTCTAACTTCCGCGACGCATATAAGGCCCTGCCCCGCCCCCCTTTCGGAAAAGCTGACCACGACTCCATTTTGTTGATCCCTGCCTACAGACAGAAACTAAAACAAGAGGCTCCCACGCTGAGGTCTGTCCAACGCTGGTCCGACCAAGCTGACTCCACACTCCAAGACTGCTTCCATCACGTGGACTGGGACATGTTTCGTATTGCGTCAGACAACAACATTGACGAATACGCTGATTCGGTGTGCGAGTTCATTAGAACGTGCGTTGAAGATGTCGTTCCCATAGCAACGATTAAAACATTCCCTAACCAGAAACCGTGGATTGATGGCAGCATTCGTGTGAAACTGAAAGCGCGAACCACTGCTTTTAATCAGGGCAAGGTGTCTGGTAACATGACCGAATACAAACAGTGCAGCTATTCCCTCCGCAAGGCTATCAAACAAGCTAAGCGTCAGTACAGAGACAAAGTAGAATCTCAATTCAACGGCTCAGACACAAGAGGCATGTGGCAGGGTCTACAGTCAATCACGGACTACAGGAAGAAATCCAGCCCAGTCACGGACCAGGATGTCCTGCTCCCAGGCAGACTAAATAACTTTTTTGCCCGCTTTGAGGACAATACAGTGCCACTGACACGGCCTGCAATGAAAACTTGCGGTCTCTCCTTCACTGCAGCCGAGGTGAGTAAGACATTTAAACGTGTTAACCCTCGCAAGGCTGCAGGCCCAGACGGCATCCCCAGCCGCGCCCTCAGAGCATGCGCAGACCAGCTGGCCGGTGTGTTTACGGACATATTCAATCAATCCCTATACCAGTCTGCTGTTCCCACATGCTTCAAGAGGGCCACCATTGTTCCTGTTCCCAAGAAAGCTAAGGTAACTGAGCTATACGACTACCGCCCCGTAGCACTCACTTCCGTCATCATGAAGTGCTTTGAGAGACTAGTCAAGGACCATATCACCTCCACCCTACCTGACACCCTAGACCCACTCCAATTTGCTTACCGCCCAAATAGGTCCACAGACGATGCAATCTCAACCACACTGCACACTGCCCTAACCCATCTGGACAAGAGGAATACCTATGTGAGAATGCTGTTCATTGACTACAGCTCGGCATTCAACACCATAGTACCCTCCAAGCTCGTCATCAAGCTCGAGACCCTGGGTCTCGACCCCGCCCTGTGCAACTGGGTACTGGACTTCCTGACGGGCCGCCCCCAGGTGGTGAGGGTAGGCAACAACATCTCCTCCCCGCTGATCCTCAACACTGGGGCCCCACAAGGGTGCGTTCTGAGCCCTCTCCTGTACTCCCTGTTCACCCACGACTGCGTGGCCACGCACGCCTCCAACTCAATCATCAAGTTTGCGGACGACACAACAGTGGTAGGCTTGATTACCAACAACGACGAGACGGCCTACAGGGAGGAGGTGAGGGCCCTCGGAGTGTGGTGTCAGGAAAATAACCTCACACTCAACGTCAACAAAACTAAGGAGATGATTGTGGACTTCAGGAAACAGCAGAAGGAACACCCCCCTATCCACATCGATGGAACAGTAGTGGAGAGGGTAGCAAGTTAAGTTCCTCGGCATACACATCACAGACAAACTGAATTGGTCCACTCACACAGACAGCATTGTGAAGAAGGCGCAGCAGCGCCTCTTCAACCTCAGGAGGCTGAAGAAATTCGGCTTGTCACCAAAAGCACTCACAAACTTCTACAGATGCACAATCGAGAGCATCCTGGCGGGCTGTATCACCGCCTGGTACGGCAACTGCTCCGCCCTCAACCGTAAGGCTCTCCAGAGGGTAGTGAGGTCTGCACAACGCATCACCGGGGGCAAACTACCTGCCCTCCAGGACACCTACACCACCCGATGTCACAGGAAGGCCATAAAGATCATCAAGGACATCAACCACCCGAGCCACTGCCTGTTCACCCCGCTATCATCCAGAAGGCGAGGTCAGTACAGGTGCATCAAAGCTGGGACCGAGAGACTGAAAAACAGCTTCTATCTCAAGGCTATCAGACTGTTAAACAGCCACCACTAACATTGAGTGGCTGCTGCCAACACACTGACACTGACTCAACTCCAGCCACTTTAATAATGGGAATTGATGGGAAATGATGTAAATATATCACTAGCCACTTTAAACAATGCTACCTTATATAATGTTACTTACCCTACATTATTCATCCCATAGGCATACGTATATACTGTACTCTATATCATCGACTGTATCCTTATGTAATACATGTATCACTAGCCACTTTAACTATGCCACTTTGTTTACATACTCATCTCATATGTATATACTGTACTCGATACAATCTACTGTATCTGCCTATGCTGCTCTGTACCATCACTCATTCATATATCATTATGTACATATTCTTTATCCCCTCACACTGTGTACAAGACAGTAGTTTTGGAATTGTTAGTTAGATTACTTGTTGGTTATTACTGCATTGTCGGAACTAGAAGCACAAGCATTTCGCTACACTCGCATTAACATCTGCTAACCATGTGTATGTGACAAATAAAATTTGATTTGATTTGATTAATAGAGAGTGCAGCACTTCTGTTCAGGAGATATCTACATCTTGCCCAGTTATCCTCATATTTTTGGTGATCTTAGAGGTTATTGTTTCCATGACAATTGACCATCAAATCAGAACACCAAGAAAGCGTACAGGCATGAGCTACAGGTATATCATCAATATAATCTGGATTCTATTTTCTTTGGACCAAATAATAAAAGTCAGTGACAATGTTCATTTTAAACCACTGAGAAATTAGATAATGCTGATGAACTGAGGTAAATTAAATATGTGAGAGGAAAACACACAAATATACAAAACAAGTCAAGTGTGTATGTCCTGTTTCATGAGCTGAAATAAAAAAAGATCCCAGAAATGTTCCAAACGCGCAAATTTGATTATACCCGTTAGTGAGCATTTCTCCTTTGACAAGATATGCCACACCTGTCAGGTGGATGGATTATCAAGAAGCTGAATAAAACAGCATGATCATTACACAGGTGCACCTTGTGCTGGGGACAATAGAAGGCCACTAAAATGTGCAGTGTTTTCACAACACAATGCCACAGATGTCTCAAGTTTTGAAGGAGAGCTCAATTGACATGTTGCCTGCAGGAATGTCCACCAGAGCTGTTGCCAGAGAATTGAATGTTAGAGAAATTAACATAAGCCGCCTCTGTCATTTTAGAACATTTGGCAGTACGTCCAACCGGCCTCACAAGCGCAGACCACGTGTAACCACTCCAGCCCAGGACCTCCACATCCGGCTTCTTCACCAGCCCCCCGGACAGCTGATGAAACTGGAGTATTTGTCTGTAATAAGGCCCTTGTGGGGAAAACTCATTCTGATTGGCTGGGCCTGGGAGGGCCCATGGGAGGGCCCACCCACTGGGGAGCCATGCCCTCCCAGGCCCAGCCAATCAGAACGAGTTTTTTCCCCACAAGGGCCTTATTACAGACAAATACTCCTCAGTTTCACATTTTTATTCAAACTATTATGATCAACAGTATCAAAAGCTTTTAAGAAAAAAAAAAATCTAATCTATGATCTTCGCAATCATTTGCTGTATGTATATCACCAATTAAGTAACTAACAGCCATGTAGGAAGGGTGAGATTTCTGAAACCATACTGAAGTTCATAAAACTGACTTTCCTTGTTAAGATATAACGGATGAACCTATGCTGTAAAAAATTTTTTAGATGGCCGGCAAAATTGAGATTGGCCTGGAATTTGTGAAGTTTGCTGGATCATCAACAATGAGCATTAGTCTCTCAGACTCACTGGTAAGCCAAGCCAGACTATGTTAGCACAAGCTTCAACCTTCCTCTGTAGGTTCATCTCTGGAGTTTCAACAGCAGCAGGTCTCCTGAAAAAATATCCATCCTCAATCAGAACAGAACAGTTTGAAACAGCACTTTCTTCCTGAGCTACTCCTGCTGTAGTTTCACCACTCTCCTTAGGATCCAAATATTGTCGGGTTAGTAACACTTTCCCACCCACTCAGTCTTACTCAACCCACTTCCCTTAAGTTTACTCACCCCCCCCCCCCCCCACACACACACACACACACCACATAACCCCCCCCACCTATTGCGCCATCATAATGTGTGACTGGGAGCCATTCCCACAGTTGAACTGCTGTGTGTAATGTGCGCCTGCGCGTCTGCATGTACAGTGCATTCTGGGAAGTATTCAGACCCCTTGACTTTTTCCTTATTGTAAAATGGATTAATTATATTTTCTCTCAGTGACAAAGCAAAAAAAAAGGATTAGAAATTTTAGCAAATGTCTAAAAAAAAAAATGCCCAATTTCAAATCAAATTTTATTTGTCACATGCGCTGAACACAACGTAGACCTTACAGTGAAGTGCTTACTTACAAACCTTTAAACAATGCAGTTAAGAAAATACCTAAAAAAAAATATTAAAGCGCAACAGTAAATAACAATAGCAGGGCTATATACAAAGGGTACCGGTACAAAGTCAACCAGGGCACCAGTGTCAAGGTAATTTAAGTAATATGTACATTAAAGTGACTATACATAGATAAAACAGAGTAGCAGCAGTGTTGAAAAGGGGGGGGGGGGGGATGCAAATAGTCTGGGTAGCCATTTGATTAGCTGTTCAGGAGTCTTATGGCTTGGGGGTAGAAGCTGTTTAGAAGCTTCTTGGACCTAGACTTGATTCTCTGGTACCACTTGCCGTGCGGTAGCAGAGAGGAGTGGCTGGAGACTGACAAATGTTAGGGCCTTCCTCTGACACCAGCGGGTGTCATACCAGGCAGTGATGCAACCAGTATACTCTCGATGGTGCAGCTGTAGAACCTTTTGAGGACCCATGCCAAATCTGTTCAGTCTCCTGAGGGGGAATAGGTTTTGTCGCTTCCTCTCAATCATCTTTGTCTTGATCACATTAAGGGAGAGGTTGTCCTTGCACCACACAATGAGATCTCTGACCACCTCCCTATTGGCTGTCTCATCGTTGTCGGTGATCAGGCCTACCACTGTTGTGTCATCGGCAAACTTAATGTTGTTGGAGTCGTGCCTGGCCGTGCAGTCATGAGTGAACAGGGACTACAGGAGCCCGTGTTGAGGATCAGTGTGACTATGGTAGTCTTCTTGAAACATGTATTACAGACTCAAATCAGGGAGAGGTTGAAAATGTCAGTGAAGACACTTACCAGTTGGTCAGCGCATGCGGAGTACACGTCCTGGTAATCCGTCTGGCCCTGCGGCCGTGTGAATATTGACCTGTTTAAAAAGGTCTTACTCACGTCGGCTGCGGAGAACATGATCACACAGTCGTCCGGAACAGCTGATGCCCTCATGCATGTTCAGTGTTACTTGCCTCGAAGCGAGCATAGAAGTTGTTTAGCTTTTCTGGTAGGCTTGTGTCACCAGGCAGCTCTCGGCTGTGCGTCCCTTTGTAGTCTGTAATGGCTTGCAAGCCCTGCCACATCCGACATAGTACAAATTGATCTTAGTCCTGTATTGACGCTTTTCCTGTTTGATGGTTCGTCGGAGGGCATAGCGGGATTTCTTGTAAGCTTCCGGGTTAGAGTCCAGCTCCTTGAAAGCAGCAGCTCTACCCTTTAGCTCAGTGAGAATATTGCATGTAATCCATGGCTTCTGGTTGGGGTATATATGTACAGTCACTCTGGGGACGACGTCGTCAATCCCTTTATTGATGAAGCCAGTGAATGATGTGCACTCAATGCCATTGGAAGAATCCAGGAACATATTCCAGTCGGTGCTAGCAAAACAGTCTTGTAGTTTAGCATCAGCTTCATCTGACCACTTTTTCATAACCCGAGTCACTGATGCTTCCTGCTTAAAGGTTTTGCTTGTAAGCAGGAGGAGAGAATTATGGTCAGAATTGCCAAATGGAGGGCGAGGGAGAGCTTTGTACACATCTGTGTGTGGAGTAAAGGTGGTCTAGAGTTTAATTTGCCCCTCCTGACTGAACAAGATAATTACAGTTGGTTGGATAAACGTGCTTTCAGTTCGTCCCATTTAAATTTTCCAGCGATTAAACGTTGGCTAACAGTACGGATGGTAAAGGCAGATTAGCCACCCATCACCTGATCCTCACAAGGAACCCCGATCTCTTTCCGCTAAATCTTTCTCCAGCGAACGGCGGGGATGAGGGCCTGTTTGAAGTATATCCTTCCCGTTCAACTCATTAACTCTTTTGGGATAGGGGGCAGCATTTTCACTTTTGGATGAATAGCATGCTTAGTGAACTGCCTCCTACTCTGTCCCAGATACTAACATATGCATATTATTATTTTTTTAAATTATTATTATTATTATTATTATTATTATTATTATTATTATTATTATTATTATTATTATTATTATTATTATTATTATTACTACTATTGGATCAAAAACACTGAAGTTTCTAAAACTGTTTGAATGATGTCTGTGATTATAACAGAACTCATGTGGCAGGCGAAAACCTGAGAAAAATCCAACCGGGAGGTGGGACATCGGAGGTTTGTAGTTTTTCAAAGGTTGGCCTACCGAATACAGTGGGATATGGATAAAGTTTCACTTCCTACGGCTTCCACTAGATGTCAACTGTCTTTAGAAACTTGAATGAGGATTCTACTATAAAGGAGGGGCTCATGAGACCTGTTTGAGTCAGTGGTCTGGCAATAGTGCCTTGGTCTCATGACGCGCGCTCCCGACAGTTACCTCTCGTTCCAGTGCTTTTCTTCAGACATAGGAATTCTCTGGTTGAAACATTGATGTTTTATGTTAAAAACATCCTAAAGATTGATTCCATACAATCGTTTGACATGTTTCTAAAGGACTGTAACGGAACTTAGAGTTTTTGTCTGGACGAAGTGCCTGCACCTCATGAAGATGGTTACTGGGCTGAACACGCTAACAACAAGTGGCTATTTGGACATACATTTATTGTCAAACTGGGATTCCTGGGAGTGCCTTCTGATGATGATCAGAAGTGAATATTTATGGTGTTATTTCTAACTTCTGTTGACTCAAAAATGGCGGATTTTTCTCTGGCTGGGTTGGGTTCTGAGCACCGTTCTCAGATTTTTTTTCTTTACTTTACGGAAAAAGTATAATCTGACACAGCGGTTGCATTAAAAGAAGAAGTCTCTTTAATTCTGTGAATAACACTTATCTTTTATCAAATGTTTATTATGAGTATTTCTGCAAAATCACCAGATGTTTTGGAATCAAAACATTACTGCACATAACATGCAAATGTAAACAGATTTTTGGATACAAATATGCACATTATTGAACAAAACATACATGTACTGTGTAACATGATGTCCTATGAGTGTCATCTGATGAAGATCAGATTAATTTGATCTATATTTCTGCTTTTTGCAACTCCCATCTTTGGCTGGAAAAATGGCTGTGTGTTTTTGACTTGGCTATGACCTAACAATCATATGTGGTGCTTTCGCTGTAATGCATTTTTGAAATCTGACACGATGGGTAGATTAACAAGAGGTTTCTTTCATTTGCTATATTGGACTTGTTAATGTGTGAAAGTTAAATATTTCTAAAAAATATTTTTTAATTTCGCGCACTGCCTTTTCAGCGGAATGTTGTCGAGGGGTTCCGCTAGTGGAACGCCTGCCCTAGAAAGGTTCAAAGAAAATTTGAGGTGAGTAGTGACTGTTCTGATGTCCAGAAGCTCTTTTCGGTCATAAGAGACGGTAGCAGCGACATTACGTACAAAATAAGTTAAACAATGAGAATAAAAAAATAGCACGGTTGGTTAAGAGCCAATAAAATGGCAGCCATTCTCTCTGGCGGCATCATCTATCATGTTGCACAAGTATTCAGACCGTTTGCTACGACACTAAATTGAGCGCAGCTGCATCGGGTTTCTGTTGATCCTCCTTGAGATGTTTCTACATGATTGGAAGATGCCTGGCCAAACTGAGCAAAATTGGGGAGAAGGGCCATAGTCAAGGAGGTGACCAAAAACCTGATGGTCACTGACAGAGCTTCTTGGAGATGGGAGAACTTTCCAGAAGGACAACCATCTCTGCAGCACTCCAATCAGGCCTTTATGGTAATGGCCAGATGGAAGCCATTCCTCAGTAAAAGGCACGACAGCCTGCTTGAAATTTGCCAGAAAGGATCATTTTGAGGATCTGCAGAGCAGAATGGCAGAAACTCCAAATACTTGTGCCAAGCTTGTAGCGTCACAACCAAGAAGACTGTTGCTTTAACAATGTACTGAATACTTGTAAAATGTGATCTGTTTTTAAAAACCTGTTTTTGTTTTGTCATTATGGGGTGTTGTGTGTAGATTGGAGGGGGGGGGGGGGGGGGGGGGGGGAGAAACAAATTAATCCATTTTAGAATAAGACTAACGTAACAAAAAAAAAATTTGTCAAGGGGTATGAATACTTTCCGAATGCACTGTATGTGTGCGCGCGCGCACGTGTTGTTGGAACAGCGTTTGGAGGAAAGTGGAAGTGGAATGAGTCGACATCTTGCCATTTCATATCAGCAGCAGCGTGTGCAGTTTCTTGTAATTCAGTCATTCTCGTCAGCAACAGCATGTGGACTGCTCTTGGAGCTAGGGACAGACGGGGGAAGTGCCAGTAACTCCTAATGGCGCGTGTCCAAGTTCACTGCAGTTCACACGCAATCACAGACACGGAATTTCCTGCAGATTACACAGAGATGAAGCAACAGGCTTTGATAGAGAGAGAAAAACAACCCAGTGCCACATCCTATTCTGGAGCATAGTTTCGTGAAATAGTTTAAATAAGGCAGGGAGAAGGACCCGGGACGAGACTACTGCCAAGTTTTTAATCAAATCGTGTACATTCCCCCTCAAGCAGACACCGCGACGGCCCTCAGGCAACTTCACTGGACTCTGTAAACCATACATCCTGAGGCTGCATTTATTGTAGCTGGGGATTTTAACAAAGCAAATTTGAGAACAAGGCTACCTAAATTCTATCCGCATATTGATTGTAGACTTGTGGGGTTAACACACTCGATCACTGCTATGCTAACTTCCGCGATGCTTACAAAGCCCTCCCTTCGGCAAATCCAACCACAACACCATCTTGCTCCTACAGTCTTATAGGCAGAAACTCAAACAGGATGTACCAGTGACTAGAACCGTTCAACGCTGGTCTGACGAATCGGAATCCACGCTTCAAGATTGTTTTGATCACGCGGACTGGGATATGTTCCGGTCAGCCTCAGAGAACACCATCTATACGCTGACTGAGTGAGTTTATAAGGAAGTGCATTGGAGATGCTGTACCCACTGACTATTAAAACCTACCCCAACTAGAAACTGTGGTTAATAGTCCGATGTGATGACTGTCCCATACACACACAGTTTACAGAAGTTTAAAACATCAGTGAAAATATCCATTCAAGAGGGGACAAGCCAGGGAGGCAGGGAGAAAATATGGGTTGCTATGCTACAGACTCCCTAGCCTTATGATGACTGGCCAACAGGAATGAGAAGAGATACTGCATCTTCAACAGATGGTATTTTTATCTCAAAACTCCCTAGTCCTTGCCGATGATAAGCATACCCATAACATGATGCAAACACCACCATGCTGGAAAATATGAAAAGTCGTACTCGGTGACGCATTGTGTTTGGGTCGAATCCAACACATTGTATTCACCATGCTCAAAGGGATAATCAATGTCTGCTCATTATTACGTTTGAGGCATTGGAAAACCTCCCTGGTCTGTGTGGTTGAAATTCACTGCTCGACTTGGGGACCTTACAAGAATTGTGTGTGGGGTACAGATGAGGTAGTCAAAATAAAAATATGTTAAACAATATTATTGCACACAGAGAGTCTATGCAACTTAATATTTCACTTAAAGCTAAATGTTTACTCGTGAACGTATTTAGGCTTGTCATGTTTTCCACCCCTTTTTAATGGCATTTCAGTTTTATTTTGTATTAAAAATACAATTCCACTTTGACATTGTAGGCAGTGGTAGACTTTCAATTGAATCCATTTTAAATTTGGGCTGTAACACAACAAAACGTGGAAAAAGTCTAGGTGTGAATACTTTCTGAAGGCACTGCATTTGTCCAGTTGTGAGCTCTCCAAATCGGTTTGATTGTCACCGTCTCAGGATATCAGCCAGGTGAACCCCTTTTGCAGATGATAATGGCATGCGTCAACAGGTCATTGTACGTCTGAAGCAGAGAATAGCTAAACTCACCTTGTTTGCATATTGTTGAGCTAGCCACGTGTTACCAATTTAAAATGATACATGTATATACACACACGATCTAAACATATGCCAGTTTCACATTTGGTTCTTGGAGGAAATTGCTTAGTGCAAATCCAACCATTTGTATTCTAGGTACAGTACATGAAAATAAGGAGCCCCCCCCCAAAAAAAATGTCAGCTAATTAAAAATGTAAAGAAATTAAATGGGGCGTGGGAATTCTACCTCGTTTATTTGCTGAGAATTATTTTAGAATACAGAGACAAAATCAGAAGGGTAGCCTGGTGTTTAGAGCGTTGGACTAGTAACCGGAAGGTTGCAAGTTCAAACCCCCGAGCTGACAAGGTACAAATCGGTCGTTCACACACACAAACAGGCAGTTAACCCACTGTTCCTATGACGTCATTGAAAATAAGAATTTGTTCTTAACTGACTTGCCTGGTTAAATAAAGGTAAAATAAAATAATTAAAAAAAGGGAGGTGGATTGCAAAATGTATCTTATAGAACATGAGCCATTAGCTAGAATATATGACAATTATAATGTTAGAAGATACCATAATCCAATTTGTAGCATATTACATGCGAAAGGTACAATGTTAGTGAGTGTGTGTGTGTGTGTGTGTGTGTGTATCTTTACATCCTTCGGTGGCAAAAGGACACAGTTTAATTTAGTCAACACAAATGGTGCCGTTGATCAAAGTTTTGAAGTTTAGGTTGATTGAGGTTCATAGCTAGCTAGCGTCACATGCAAATATTGTTGTGCAAATTTCAAATCAGCAACATTGCTAACCAAACATTAAGGGATAATGTGCATTTGCATTAAAGGATAACTACAACCAAAAATCTATTTCTTGTATTTTTTCCCAGACCTCAAAAGTAGTCTTGGTTTAAGCATTGTTGTGGACTTAGAAGATTCAATTTTGTGTGCTTTTGAGTAAAAAAATAAAATAAAATTGAAACCCAGGAAAAACAGAAATGGAATTTGTGGTAAAACTAAAAACAGATTTCAGGTAAAAAAATATAAAAAAAATATTTATAAAAAAAAAAAAAACATTTTACATGGCCCTACATATAGACAATACCACAACCCATCAGTGTGCCTAATATATAAACACAAGACTTCTAAATGTGTCCGAAGATAAACAGAACTCAGAACATTTTTGCTCATGATTTAATTTCCTTTCAAAAGTTTTCAAACAGAACTGACTCTTTTCAGAGAGTAGGCTTCCCAGGGGAGGGACAGTCAGCTCCACTGTGGGGGTTGAGCTGGTTGGTGTGAACTCTGCACATAATTGGTGTCCTTACACTGGTCCTTTGTGCTGAGATTACAGGGAAACGAGGAGGGATTGGACGGGCCCTGTGCTAAACAAAGAGCAGGGAAGTATGGAGAGGAGGTGGAGGAGTGCTCCACTCACCACCAGACCTTGTGCTCTGGGGATAGAATAGATCAAATACTTTGACAAAAATGTTGGTTACATAAAAAAAAATAATAATAATTTTTATAAAATGTCTGCAAACTTTCAGTGTCCTATGAGGAATTGCTGAAAATCTCATCTTCTGTGGGCAGAGACAGGGGACAGGCAGAGGGGAAGAGCACAGATAAGGGAGGGGGGGGGGGGGGGTTATGTAGCCCCCCCCGGTCTGTGAGGGGTCTGCAGCTAGCTAGAGTAACCAGCTGTGACATTCAATCATTAAAACCCAGTCTAGACTGAATACAGGTTGGATGGAGCCGTTTAAGAGCAAAGTGTTAAGACCCTATCATTCCAAATGGCAGACATAGGGAATAGGGTTCCATTTGGGATGTACACTATAAAGTGCCGAAAGGGGCTCTGGTAAAAACTGTTGCACTTCATAGGGAACAGGGTGTCATTTGGGACGCAAACAGTGAAGGGAGGGATGAATAAAACATTGTTGCCATAACCAGTGCTTGCTTCATTTGGACTGAGCTCAGGACAGACCTGTGTTAAAAATACAATTAGAAAGTATTCCAAATAGTTAAGCTGGGCATGGTTGAGCTTGCCTAGTACAATGGACCAATAGAATAGTAGAAAAACTGCAAACCCCACCCATTTGGCACTCCAGGCAAGCGGAAGCAAACGCTAAAACTATTTGAAAGATTTGAAAAAGTGTTAGAACCCAGGTGTGGTTCAGGAGAGAGCTTTGTGGGAGACGGACTCCAAAACCACAGAAATGGGTTTAACAAACATTGCAGTGACTGTGTTGGTGTGCCAGTCAGACGCTGACACTCACAGTGCTTGTGTTCATATGCATATGGTGAATCAGTCAGTTACAACAGTACACCTCAAGAATGAGTATGATGTCAGTGGAAAATGTTTAGCCTAAGCCTGTTTGGCATGGGACAAAAAAAAACTGTTACACAGCAGCAAAGAATTCTGGGGGCTAAACAGCACAGAGCAGACAGACTGCGTGTGAGCACCATTACCCAAACTGCACTATCTGAAATTAGATACAGTTAGCTACCAGACAGAGGGCTGATCAAGACAAGCAGACGCCACCAGACAGAAAAAACGTGCACACACACACACTTCAGCCTTTATCAATACTGGGAGGAAAGAGGAAAGTCATTACATTGGTCTCCATCACAGGGTCAGATTACATACCATTCTAAACAGCCCACTAGTACCTGCCTAACCCTCTGTATGTCTGTCTACGTGAGTATAAGTGTAGCTACACTATTCAAGGCGTTGTTCTCTGAAATGTGTACTGATTGGAGACTAACGGCAGTGCAGTGGAAGGTGGGTATCATGTTCAGCTCCTCCATAAGAGTCCACTGCACTGTGACACAGACACCGCAATAACACATAAGGCTAACGACCACCGAATCATATTTCTGAATTTGTATTCAAGTGATCATGTCCACAGGTCAGTGAGAGAGAGGCCAGACAGTCTGTGGCTGCGATTAGGCCTCTCAGCCTCCAGGGCTCTCTGGGCTGGAGGTCATTAGAGGCACCCGGGTCGTTAAGCTACACTCACCCCTAGTGGACCCAGGCTAGAACCTTCACCACAACACACAGAACCAAAAGAGGAGGTTATTAGCCTGGTGATTAAGGGAGGAAAGCTACTCTCACTCAGCCCGACACGGACTAATAGACCCACAACAGAACTTGAGACAAAGTACACACACACGTAAAAAACAGAATTCAACTACCTCATATGCACATAGATGAACATATAGGAAGCCCCAGACCACATCTTAAGTCACACCACACGTTAAACACAGACACGACGTAAAAGGAGAAAAACTGTCCTATACGCAAATCTATCCTGAACCCAGTGACTCCAGGCAGCTCAGTTCCTGTACATTCCCTTGGCTCTGATCTGGTAGACAGGCATGCACATGTTGGAATCTGACTATGTGCTCCCTTTCATTTCCATAACATCATTAGGACATGAAACGGCTTTCACACAGCGTGCGCACACACAGCAGCACCCGAATGGCTAGTTCAGCAGCACGCCAAGGAAAAGGGGATTTTTCTTATTGGTTGTACTAAATTAATGTTCTTGGTGATTACATGAGGCAAGAAAAGATAATGACAGCAGTGGTCCGGTCTAGTTTCCAGTGGTTACAAGAGGTACATAATACTAGAAGAAAATTGAGCCCATTAAACCACAACACTTCGTTCTGCAACAAGGGAAAGGGTTCGTACAGACAGTGGAAAGTCAAATTCAAGGCTTTTCAAATACTTTTTCAAAGCACTAATATTTATTTTCAAGGACCACCAGCTTGTAATAGTTCAATTTATGCAATTGTTTCTAGTCGCCAGAGCCACAATATCATGAAAATGTTGTACATTTTTTTTTTTTAAATCTTAGTATTCATCACTACCTTACAGGTCCTACTCAATAACACACGTTTCACTACATTCATGTGTTCGTGCTGTCGATTTTGTCATTTGAGTAGCGATGAGCAGAATTTGGGGATATGCCTTATGGTGAACACACATTTCCAGCTTAGTGACCGTTTAAAATTGGACGTCTACTACTTGATAGCTACGAAAAAGCGTCTTGCTTCCGACTGGCAGCTTCAGTCACCGGTCGGGGGAAGGGCACTGTGAGGGAAAACAGCACGTGAACGTCCACCAGAACAGCAGCATCACGGCTGCTGCTTGATAAACCAGAATGTCGCAGGCGCTCCGTGAACAATGCGATTGTTAAAAGGCTCTGGAGGGCCTCCCGAGTGGCACAGCGGTCTAAAGCACTGCCGTGGTTGAGGCATCAATACAGATCCCAGTTCGAACCCGGACTGTGTCGCAGCCGGCCGTGACAGTGAGACCCATGAGGCGACCCAGAATTGGCCCAGCGTTGTCCGGGTTAGGAAGGGGTTGGCCGGCATGGATGTCCTTGTCCAATCGCACTCTAGCGACTCCTGTGGTGGGCCGGGCGCATGCACGCCAACACGGTCGCCAGTTGTACAGCGTTTCCTCCGAAACATTGGTGCGGCTGGCTTCCGGGTTCACAACAATGCTCCCGACATCCGCCTCTCCCGAGGAGTTGCAGCGATGGAACAAAACTAATTACCAATTGGATATATCAAAATAGGGGTTGGAGGTTGTTGCATAGAAAACAAATTATTATGTAGAACTGGCGCCAGCGCAGGATGCAGTGTTGCCTTTCATGTGGCTCTTCAGGGCCGATTCACCCATGCTCGCAACGCCAAAGTCTGACGCATTTTTGCAACTTGTGGGTTGGTTGTTTCCAGTGTTTCATGAACTGAAATAAAAGATCCTAGAAATGTTCCATATGCACAAAAGGCAGGTTTGAATCTACATTAACCTGGCATTTTAAGCTACCGATATGACGTTTGCCGACACCTAATCAGTCAGTTCTGTACCTGCCTGGCAATGTGGGTGGCAACCACATCACGAAACGAGAGTGAGGAAAAAAAAGAAAATTAATTTCAGATTTTCCAGTACTTGAACTTCAAGTACTTTAAGCCCCTCAAGCGAACCCTGAAACAGAAGCCAGACTAGCTGTGTAGCCCTATAAGTTACTGGCACAGTGGGCAGCAGGAGGACGCATGCAGTGCCATCAGAAAGAATTCATACCCCTTGACATAATCAAATCGTATTTGTCACACTCACCGAATACAACAGGTGTAGACCTCACAGTGAAACACTTACATACAAGCCCTTAACACTTTTTTCTTAAAGGCATTGTTGGTTAAGTACATTTTTTTAAATTAAAAATTTAACAAATAATTAAAGAGCAGCAGTAAAATAACAATAGCGAGGCTATATACACAGGGGGTACCGGTACATAGACACCGGTTAGACGAGGTAATATGTACATGTAGGTAGAGTTAAAGTGATCGTCGTGTTCTAGCCCGAATTCAAAATAGTTTCCCTGTCTAACACAATACCCCATAATGACAAAGTGAAAACTTGTTTAGAAAATGTAGCTATAGTAAACAAAAATAAAATGGAACATTTGAAAGATTTTACTGAGTTAGAGTTAATAAGGAAATCAGTAAATTGAAATTAATTCATTAATCTATGGATTTCACATGACTGGGCAGGCCCACCAACTTAGTTTCCCCCCCCACAAAAGTGTTTTATTACAGACAAATACACCCCAGTTTCATCAGCTGTCCTGGTGGCTGGTCTCAGATGATCCTGCAGGTGAAGAAGCTGGATTTGGAGGTCCTGGGCTGGCGTGGTTCCACATGGTCTGCGATTGCGAGGCCGGTTGGACGTACGGACAAATTATCTAAAATGACCGACGCGAGTTATGGTAGAGAAATTAACATTAAATTCTCTGACAACAGCTCTGGTGGACATTCCTGCAGTCAGCATCCCAATTGCATGCTCCTTCATAGATGTCTCAAGTTGTGGCATTGTCTTGTGTGACAAAACAGCACATTTTAGGAGCTTACTTATTATCCCCAGCACAAGGCGCACCTGTGCAATGATCATGCTGTTTAATCAGCTTCTTGATATCCATCCACCTGACAGGTGTGGCATTGTCTTGGCAAAGGAGAAATGCATTGGAAACCCCGTTTGACTTTGTTCCATTCCAGGCATTACAATGAGCCCGTCCTCCTATTGCTAATCCCACCAGCCTCCACTGATGCACTGTCAACAGTGGGACCTTGAGTCTTTCTAAATTATGTCCAAACAATTGAGTTGGCCACAGGTGGACTCCAATCAAGTTGTAGTGACATGAAGTATGATCAAAGGAAATAGGATGCACCTGAGCTCAATTTGGAGTGTCACAGCAAAGGGGTGTGAATACTTATGTAAATGAGGTAGGTCTGCATTTTATTTTCTGTCAATTTGCAAAAGATAGCTTTGTCATTATGGGGTATCGTATGTAGAAAACTTCAATTTAATCCATTTTGAATTCAGGTTGTAACACAATGTGGAATAAGTCAAGGGGTATGAATACTTTCTGAAGGAACTGTAAGTGACACGACATAACATTGAGAAGATAAGTCTGCGATGGGTCAGTCAGGTCCACTATAGGCTATAGTATGTGAGGGGGAAGGGGTGTAGAGAGATTGAGAGACACAGGAGACGAGAGAAAGCAAAGGGTGTACGAGGGGAGAGAGACAGGGGCCAGAGAGAAAGCAGGAGAGACGCGCCCTGCCTCACGGCAGTGTATCTGTGGCTCAGACAGTGCATATATCACATTGCACATCCATTTTATTCTGGCACCTAGTTAAGTCACAAAAGCATGTCAGCTTCATAACGACGAGGCTAATGATTGGTCAGGCCCAATGTCTTCAACGGGAAAGGAAACCGGCAACCTGTGAGCCATGGCGACCCAGTGAGTAAAGACGTACTGTCACAGACCAGATAACCCGCCAGTCGTAGTCCTGGTCCAGGGGTATTCAACTCTCCTACCAGGTCCGGAGCCTGCTGGCTTTCTGTCCAACTTGATAAGTAAATGCACACACCTGGTGTCACAGGTCTAAAGCAGCCATGATTAGAGGGGAGCTGGCGTCAGGGTCCAGAGTTAAGCGGAGGTCTTCGGCCAACTTTTTACTAGGTGGCCTGCGCTACCTTTGGGTTTGTCAGGTTTTAGTTTGAGCTTTGTTACAGCATAATCCATTGTGTGGTGTGAACGTCTGGCTCCAGGCTGCACAGCATCGGCCCCTCTTCACACAGCAGCCCAGCTGGACACAACCTGAAACCCTGAGCCAGAGAAACCGCCACTCTCACTGGTACTAGAGAACTTACTAGTCCTTGAGCGCTACATTGACTACCCCATTCAAACGGTCAACTCCGGTGCATCCCAGTCATATGTTCCCATAAAGTTACCTTTAAAAACAAGACCAGTTCTGGAGTTTGGTTTAGTGGTGATACCAATCCCTGAGCCCGTCCATTTAACCCTCCTGCCATCTCACTACAACACAGTCTATTTTTTTTTAAAACCTAAAAGATGTGAATAGGGACAGAAAAAGGTGACAAATCAATGTGGATCATGTCCTTATCTGAACCCGGCCGGATGAGGGAGGAATGTAGCTCTGATTCTTGGAAGAGGAATGAGTCATTTAACATAACTAATGGGTGGCAGCAGACTTGAGGTTATTGACATTGGCAGATAGGGTTAACTTTCTCAGTCATTGTTTTAAGTTTCTGTGAGTGGCAAGTTGGAACAAGGGAATAGAGAATAGATCACACAGGGAGAGAAATTACTGGGAGCTGGCCAGACACTCCCCTCACTATTCCATTTAAATGCCCCAAGTGGAATAACGTGCAATGATTTTCAATCTAAAGAAAGAAACACCAGCCCCTTCCAGCAGTTTAGTTGAACATACTTTACCCTTTCAAAAAGTTAAGCACAAATAACCCAGTACACAGGCACAAACAGGTTTAGCTAGTAGCTACAGACTAGGTACACCATATGCCAAATTCCAATCCAGATGTATTAATTTATCATAGTATGCCATTTAGCAGACTTTCATCCAAAGGAACTTATGTATGGGTGATCCAGGGAAACAAACACACTATCCTGACACCTTGCCCTACCAACTGAGCCACAGAGGACCACCATTTTGGATCTGGTCAACAGCTGCTCTGGGAAGACTGGGGGGGGGGGGGGGGGCATAGCAGGAGTCTGAAAAGACCCCCATTCACCACATTTCCGTCACAAAGAACCCAGACTTCAACTTTAACTTCTGTCTGGGTCGGCTGAATGGACGAGAAGGGTGCAACTGCGGCCCGCAATTCAGGGCGTTCCTGCATGGAGCCCCTCTTTATACTTCTGTTGGTCAATTTTTATGTTGCGGGAGGCAGGGGCGCTCCAGTACAGTAGGTGGAATTAATGCACAATAACATTGGATGCCAACTAACGATAAACCCCACAGACGAAGGGGCAGGGGCAACAACGGTAGCTAGCTAGCTGGTAGGCAGCGTCCTTCACCTCTGTCTATTGGGCACTGTTCTCCCTGTTAATCTCTGTTAATGATGGCGAGGGCAAGTAGGAGTGAAGGACACCGTGTGCTAGCTTAGCCAGGCAAGTGTGACACTGTGTGCTAGCTAACTATCAAACTAGCTAGTACAGTGTCGGCCTAGCCTCCCGCCTGCTGTGCCAGCGGGAGGCAGGACGACCGGTAGACAGTGTCCTTCGCCCCTGCCTTCCGGGCACGGTTTTCTCCGGTATACAGCAGGAGGGGGTCGACACAGTGTGTCGATAACTAGCAAGCTAGACAGTGTCCTTCGCCCCCGCCGGTGAGGGCAAAGTGTTCAACAGGCGGGAGGAATGGACACGGTCCTCCGGTGTCGCTCACGCTAGCTAGCAAGGAGTGTCCACATGCAGGAACGCCCCGAACTGAGGGCGTCAGCTGCATACTTAGAATGGATGGCTGTTGTCGCACCCTTGGCTGCTTCCACTTGGATAGTGCACGGTGGTCTTTTAACTACTCCTGTAACAGAGACACTTATGCAGAGACCTTATTCACTGCATTTATTCCTTGCGTCACAATTTCTATTTTATCTTTTACTCTGCATTGTTTGAAAAGGACCCATAAGTAAGTATTTCACGGTTAGTCTAAACCCGTGGTTTACAAAGCATGTGACAAATACATTTATTAGCTTCACAACATGTTCACTTGTTAAAAAAAAAGGTTTAAAAAAAGTACCACATCTGGATTTAAGTCTATTTTTTTCTATCCAGTTCTCTTGGTTGAAGGATATTGGCTATCTAAATTACTTCAGTATTGATAACTAATAGATGCAGAAGAAAAAAAAAAAATCACAAAGATCTAAAAAAAGGTCAGTAAATGTGGTCTTTCACCTTGTCTTCCGTGGAAGAGCTAACGATACACCCCACCACAGCTAACGTTACTCTAATCGCCACTTGATTGTTTTGTAAACACTAAAGCATAACACAGCCACACACAGATAACCAACAGCAACAGAAACGTGTGGCCTCCTTCCAGAGGGGTACACTACAAAGCAGGATCAATGAGTTAGCCAGTTTAAATAAAAAAAACGATTGATTTTCTGGTTCATTAGGAACGTTTTGGGTTGTTGGGTCAATTCGACCAGGGTTTCCCCCAAACTCGGTCCTGGGGCATCCCTTGGGTTAACATTTTGTTTTTTTGCTCTAACACTAATGTCACACTGCTGATACAAATAACACATTCATCATCAAGCTTTGATTTGAAAAAGCTGTGTAGTTCTAGGGCAAAAACGTGTATCCAAGGGAGGCCGCAGGACCGAGTTTGGGAAACCCTGAATCAGACCATGCCCACTTCAAGATTTCCCCCTCAAAAGCAGAATATTTAGGCAAGTTAACCCTGCTCTGTAGTATACCCACCTGGACACACAAATAAAGCGATATTGAAATTCACAAGCTATCGACAAAACACTAACGTTACATTACTGGCCCTTTTGTGCACACCTGGCTAACAAATTAGCTAGCCAGCTAACGTTACCTCGCGCCAGACGGAAGGAGGTTTTTTTTCCCCGACACGTTAATAAATCACATTTTCTATTTACTTGACGTAACACGAGCATGTGAGCTGCCGGATGACAAACACACGGGCAGTGTTCCTCAACGAGTTCAGCAAGCAGCGCTAGCCACAATGTGTCAAATGTGATTTATTAGCTAGCTAGCCGTGGTTGAACAAATCCCAGACAGACAACGCCATGATGATCGACAGGCGATGCCAGAGCTAGGCAAGCCACCCTCATGTTATTAAACAAACAAACAAAAAAACACGAAGTCAAAATCAAAAGATGGCACATGTAGCTATTTCACTTACCGTCGCCGATGGCTAACCCAGACAGGGCCAGTAACGTGAGAACAAATCGTTTTAAAGCCATTCCTTCAGCATTCCCATCGCATTCGGAGGGTGGTATTGTCAACACCACGGCCAGACCTAAACATAACCACACACCATACAGCCGCTGCCAGCCTGTTGAAGTGCTACAGGCGGCGGAATTAAAGGGCGGTGCGTCGATTTTTAAAGGGGAGGGCTTTCTGTGGTTTAGCCAAAGACCCGTTTCAAGACCCTTTGTTGGGGTAGAAGACCCGATCTTACTCTAGACTTGAATGAGTTATTTGTGCTGCAGACAACGTTTCATATTCGGACTGCAATGATTTTTAGGCATTGCTTTTTAAAATAATTTCTATTAGCCTACAATTTATTAATTCGGGCAGATAAATGACCTGACTGCACTGGTTGTCATAGAATGTAGGTCTATCAGGGCACTTACGTTTACATTTCAATTTTGGGCAATGACCTATGAGAGTATTCAGTGGAAAATGATTTAATCTAAGTGAGATATACCTCCACTCACTCTCCTAAATGACATGGTCAGGTCCATCCAGGATGTATTTGGCAAACTGCTATATATAGCTCGATCTCTCTCTGCTGTTATCACCTGGCCCTTTGCTTGTACTATGCTACTATGCTCTCTGCTCCTGTCCTGAAGTCTAATAGTGTCTGCTTACCGGTAGTCTCTTTAGACAGCGGCCTTATATCAATTATTGAGCTGTCCCAATTTATCTGCTTATTTCTTCAGTGCACTCACACAACACTTGTCTGCTGGTTGAATCCTCCTATCAAAGCCAGCCAAGCGATTAGGAATTTGTCCCACAGCGGCTGGATAGGAATACACGGAGTAGGGACAGAGAAGACACAAGAGGGGCTCAGCACTCTCTCTCTCTGTCCCCCCCCCCCCCCCCCCCCCCCAGTCTCTGATACTTAAACAACCCTCTTCTAGTGTTAAAAATAACCAGCTCTGACCGGGGCATGGAGGGAGTATTATCTCTCTGGAGTTTGGTCAACAACAGCCAGACAGATACAGTAACAGAGGCATTGACATTGTAGATGAAGGGACAGACCGACTGGAGTCCATTTCTGTCCACACTTACACACAGTGTTATAAGCTCATGTTGATTGGCAGCAATAGACACTGATTCACTTTGAAAACCTTTGTAGAAACAAATAGAGAGCCTCCAGGCATAGTGAAAACACATGGTGGCCGAATTAGACCCGTCTCTTTCACACCTCACCAACACCACATTCGGGCAGTTTTGTAACTGTCAAAAAAATTGCTGGTAGAGAAATACCTCTCTAACTAAACACAAACAGATACACGTATGCACACACACACTGATTGAGTGCATGAGGCATGAATGTGTGCATGTACTATATGTCTGTGTGTATGCAGGCCTCTGCGTGTGAATGTATCTGTTTGTGCATTAGCAGGAGTTTGTCCCATAAAAATTCCCATTCCATTTTTCCGTTTGTCTGAAAAAGTGCTGTATGATATGTATTTACATGAGAGTAAATATAAGTCTGGATGAAATATGATCATAAACTTCTGTATTATTTTCCTGAATTGTGATTCACAGGTCTGAACTATCTGCTGATAGCTCCTCGGGGAGTGGCATCCTGCGCTGGCACAGAACAGACTGCTTATAAAACCTGTCATTCACAATGCCAACTGACTTCAAGTTAACATCTGAATGTATTTATTTTTTAAGTAAAAATGGAAGTCAAAGTGAATATGCAAAAATGCACATTTTGATAATAGTTGTTGATTATATTGGCATACGCTAAAAAACAAATATATAGCTGAAGATTACTCCATTGAACCAAAAGGATCATTCAGTGGTGTGGACAATTTAGTGTCTAGTACCCCCTGGTGGACAATTATAAAACTGCAGGTTCTTTTTCCCTACCAACGTAACAGCTTTTAGTAGCCTAATTCAGATTACCTTTCAGAGTGAGGTGAGCAGCATGGAAACACATTTGAACCAATTTGAGTAGGATTACAAATATGCATCCAAAGACAAATGAAACACCCTGTAAACAACGTGATGGTTTTTATTTATTTCCCTTTTTCAATATTGTTGAACGGTAGTGATGGTAATGATGGTAATTCTGTGCTGAAAGTATTGCAGATATAATTTCAGATTAAAAACAAATGCATGTATATAATGAACATCGTAAAATATAGAAGTACTTTAACTTTAAAACAGCTTTTAACAGTAAATCGGGTGAAAGAAACATCCTATTGTTAAGAGTAGATCGAACTGATTTATTAGCTCTGTGCTTACAATATCATCAAGAGTAACACATTGCAGTAATGGGAGCATTACAAGGGCACTGTATATGGTCAGCTGAAAAGGTTTTCAGGAAATGCAAAATAAATCAATACGTATAGATCCTGTATAGTGCATCAAAACAATTAAGAAACCAGCGAGGCATTAAACGGCCACTTGAAATGATCACGCTATGTCCACAAGGTCTCACTGATCCAACGGTGAGACACCCATTCCCACAAGGACATCACATCCACCAAACTCTGAAGATCCCTCAATCCTGTGGGCCCCTAAGGAGAGGACAATGTCCATGCTCTATGGAAGACAGTGTCCACGCTCTATGGAAGACAGTGTTCGTGCTCTATGGAAGACAGTGTCCACGCTCTATGGAAGACAGTGTCCGTGCTCTATGGAAGACAGTGTCCATGCTCTATGGAAGACAGTGTCCATGCTCTATGGAAGACAGTGTCCATGCTCTATGGAAGACAGTGTCCATGCTCTATGGAAGACAGTGTCCACGCTCCATGGAAGACAGTGTCCGTGCTCTATGGAAGACAGTGTCCATGCTCTATGGAAGACAGTGTCCGTGCTCTATGGAAGACAGTGTCCATGCTCTATGGAAGACAGTGTCCACGCTCTATGGAAGACAGTGTCCATGCTCTATGGAAGACAGTGTCCACGCTCCATGGAAGACAGTGTCCATGCTCTATGGAAGACAGTGTCCATGCTCTATGGAAGACAGTGTCCATGCTCTACGGAAGACCGGAACTCGGTGAACTCTTTCAACAGGAGTAATCAGGCCGTTACCGGCAAATGGTTCTGTCCATAGAATGATCCAAGTCCAAATGTGTCGGTTGCTATGCTTCCCATTCCAGATCTCAGCAGATAAATAGGCCAAAGCAAATACATAACATTTTTCGATTGCATTCCAGATTACATGATCCAGGCGACAGCCTTTTAGGAAGAAGCACTAGATATATGGGACACAGAGTCTTAAGTAGTAGGAGAGGATATAGATCGTCTCTATATAAGACTATAAGCCCTACTTTTGGTGTGCTGGTCGTAGTCTTATGTTGAGGTCTAGACGTCCTGCTTGCAGTCCGGTGTCGAGGCCTACAGGTCCATTTTGAGTTTCTCTGTGGGGTAGCCATGGTCCTGGTCCAGCTTGGAGAGAGTCTTTCTGACACGGAGAGCTGTGAGTCGGGCTGGGGGGCTCTGGAACCAACACTCCTTCATTACCTTGGCAATGGAAGCCAGGATCTGTACACAGACATATAGAGAGAGACATATATATATAGAGAGAGAGGGAGGGAGAGAGGGAGAGAGAGAGAGAGAGAGAGGGAGGGAGAGCGGGGAGAGAGAGAGAGAGATAGAGACAGAGAGAGAGAGAGAGGGAGAGAGAGAGGGAGAGAGAGGGAGAGAGAGAGAGTGAGAGAGAGAGAGGGAGGGAGAGGAGGGAGAGGGGTAGAGAGAGAGAGGGGGAGAGAGGGAGGGAGAGAGAGAGAGAGGGAGAGAGAGATAGAGAGGGGGGGGGGGAGAGAGAGATACCATAAGACAAGAACTGCAGAGCTTTTACAAGTCACCCCAAACAAATGCTTGTGTGTGTGTTTCTCACCGGGTGCGAGTGCAGTCTGTTGTGCAGACTGGGTCTCTGCTGGTCTACACACACCACCTTCTTCATCTCCTCAAAGCTGGGGTCAGAGGGCACCATGTCAAAGAAGGGCGGCCGGTACTCCTCCACTATCCCTGGAACACACAATCACACACAATGAATACATGTTACAGATACTGTACAGTCAGCACCAGTATGACTGTGTCTTCATTCCAGGTCAAAGGTCAGCCAACATACCATTTTATGCAAATGGTGATGGAGGTGGGGAGTGTTTGGTGGGAAAACGAGACATCGTGACACTAAGGTGACATTGAAATAACGTTCCAAGATTTCAAGACGGAGAAAACAGAACCGGAGAAGACGACATCAAAGATAAGTCACGCTTATCTTCTCTCAGACTAGGATCGAATCTTCTCTCGGACTATATTAGATTTGGATTGTATACATATTTCACTTCGCACAGGGACTGAAACAGTACACTGAAGTTGAGATTAGGACTGTTGGGCTATATATATATGTTGGACTAAAAACAGAACTGAGAAATACTGAATCCCTGGACAGAGAGTGTATTGTTCTGGGAGGTCTGGTTGTGTGTGTGCGTGCGTGCGTGTGAGAGAGTATCTGGACTATGTGAGGCGGGAGAGTGCTGACACTAGATAAGAGTGTTTATAATTACTAGAGGGCTAATCATGAGAGAGGATAGAGACAGAAACACACACAGACTCCCAGAAAGAACAACGTTGTAGTGATGAGAGACATGGGCTCATCCCCTCCTACACTCTACAATAGTACTGAGAGTAGTACTAAGACAGTGTGACATGTATTCTCAATACCATTTGCTCCAGTAGATGGTATACTTTGAAAGTATTTACTTGTTCAATCATGCGCGTGTTCGTGTGTGGTTACCGTTGACCATGGTCCGTCTAGAAATCTCCCAGAGAACCAGGCCCAGGGACCAGATGTCTGTCTGCTTGTACGACTCAAAGATGTCCATGCGGATGGTCTCATCCAGAACCTCTGGGGCCATGTAGCGTTTGGTACCCACCCTGGGGTTGTTCCCCACGTCCAGGTAATCGCTGGTCTGAGAATGCATCACAGCCAGGCCTGGAGACACAACAGGGCTATGTTCAGTAGGGAGAAAACATTTCGCAACAGAGTGAAACAGGGGAGGTCGTACCTGAATTCGTACAACAACAACTTCTTCCCTACAGCGTGCCACATTGAACACAACCCACGAACACAGGAAAAAGTTAGGGAATGCTGTCTACGTGGTCTCTCCAGGCGTATCATAAACAGGCAGCAGCAATTCATAGAATAGAATGGAATTGCCCTCCTTTCTCGGTCCATTCCTAGCAGCCTAGCTCTGGTCTTGCTCCCCTCCAGCCCTCTCCTTCCAGCCCTTTCCTCCCCTCCCACCTCCTCCTCTCACCCAGGTCGGCGATGCAGCACTGTCCGTTCCTCTTGACCAGGATGTTCCGGCTCTTCAGGTCTCGGTGGGCGATGGCAGGCTTGCCCTGGCAGCTGAGTATCTCAGTGTGGAAGTGGACCAGGCCGCAGGCTACAGACAGGCACATCCTTAGGCAGCCCTCGGGGTCCAGGCTGCTGTACTGGAGGAAGTCGTAGAGACTACCCAGCTCGTGGAAGTGGGTGATCAGCCACAGCTGGGTGCTGGAGTTCTTAGAAGTCATGTCAGATGCTATGAAGCCTGGGGGGGGGGGAGACAACAACGCAGCATGTTAACGATGAGATCCCGCGTTGGCGTTGGTAGGAATTGAAGGATACAGTAGACCAGGGTTTACCAGATGGGTTGTTTTATTATACTTTGTTTTTCATGGTTTGGACATAAAAGACTGTAAAAACAGGAAATCGGCTCCAAGTTATTTTAGTCGTAGAAATCTGTATTCCTATCCAGCCGCTGTATTCCCGCCCGTAATGGAGAGACGTGATCGTATACAAACGGATGCAAGATTTCAAATGATTGTCTTAGTCAAATATTATGTCTGTTTGGGCTTCTTGCGGTCTACAAATGATTTGGAATTATGTTCCAGGCTCCCCCCTCCCCGACCATCCGCTCAAGAAAAAAATCAAATCGACCCGCGGCTGAATCTAGTTGATGGTCCCTGCATTAAACTCTCGATACGTGCGCACTGGGTTGTCACAGTGCATTTCTCCAGCCACAACATAGAAAGAATTACATTCATTGACACGTGACACAGGTATCTGTACGCGCCGGTTTAGTGCAAGCAATTAGTCCAGACCAAAACCATAGCATCGGGAGGCAATGTATATGTGTTTGTCTCGTTGCACCACACGGGTTCCAGGTTACGCCGGCTCACCCAGGATGTTGTCGTGTCTGAGCTGTACAGTGTTGTAGATCTCGGTCTCTCGGAACCAGGACTGCTCATCTCTGGAGGAGAAGATCTTCACGGCAACACTCTCTCCCATCCAGGTGCCCCTCCACACCTCTCCATACCGGCCCTTACCTGGGGATAGAAGGACAGGGGACAGAGACGCAGAGACTTCTCAGACATAACAGCAGCCATGGAGGGGGATTAGTATGTCTAGTAGACTAGTAGCGCTTGAGGCTACCCTGTCTTCTTCAGCAGGTCCATGAGACCCTGGCAAGTGAGTTCACGGGGTCTGTATAGCGCTGCAGCTATGGACGAATGAGAGACTGACAGAGAGCGAGGCTGATAGAAAAGGAGGCAGGGAATTAAGTGAGGGGGATGCCTCACCGACACACTCGACCAGAGAGATCTGCCGAGCCATGGTCCTCTGCACCAGGTACGGCAGGCCAGTCCCACTGCCTGAGGTACAGAACTCATCGAAGATTTCCTACACAGAGAGAGTCACACAGGTCAAGGACCACAGCCGCCCGCCACTGGTTTTCATGTAGTACATAAATAAACATATTATTGCCAAAGCGCCTGGGATTTTACTAGTGATTCTATGACATCATTTCCTCCTGTGCATGTCGATTAAACGAAGTCCCATTCTTACCCCGTAGGTAGGGTCTGTCCCACTGGGCACCTTGAGCATGGAGACGTCACGGTCCTCTCTGTAGCCCAGCCTGTGGTGCTGTCGTCTGGAGCGTAGCCACAGCACCAGGCCACACACAGCCACGGACAGGATCAGCAACACCAGCAGAGGGACTGCCACCAGCAGAATCACGCTGTCCTCCTCCCTCGTAGGCTCAACTAATGGACAATGGGCACATGGGCATACAGGCAAGAGTGAGTAGCAGTACAACGACAGACTTCGATTTAAGCTGCCCACGGTGCTGTTCAAACTGGTCAGGACCTCCAACCAGATACGATAGAGACGATGTTGCTCCAGAAACGTTTATTTTCTATAAAAAAAGAAAGTTGGTCATATGACACACAGCATCTTATTATTGACTCATGGCATTACCCCTGTCAGCCACCAGGGGGCACCAGACACCGAGTTCCCATTAGAAGCCTGTATGACTGAGGTCTGAATCCTTACCTGATTATAGAGGGGAAGGATAAAAAATAAAATAAAAACATGGAACCTTAAGGCCCAGATATGACAAGGGGTTCTAGACTGTTTGAGGGGAAGTTCCAGCCGGAGCCGCAGTGTTCTGACCTGGGTCTGGGGGAGCGGTGCTGTTGATGTTACAGAGGTTCTTGGTGCAGCAGTGGACGTACAGTCCCTGGAAGCTGGTGTAACACTGCTCCTTGTAGTGGTCCTTGTGGAAGCAGCCCCTCTCCTCTCTGCCATGCACCTTGGTGTAGAAGCAGTAGGCACCTCTACAGGTGCCGTTCCTACACGTCCCCTTCTTGTTCTCACATGTACACAGCAGGTCGGTGACACCGTCACGGCCTGGGGGGAGAGGGAACCGGCGAGTGTGTGAGCTGCGTGCGTATACACACACACACACACACACACACACACACACACACACACACACACACACACACACACACACACACACACACACACACACACACACACAGTAAGACACCACATACACTCGCACCCACCTACACACACACACACACATATCATGCACACACACTCTCACCACATAATCTACTATTTATGAATCTACGTTTTTTTATATATCCTGCTGCCCAGTGACGTTTTATCCCCCGCCTGGTGCTGGTCTTGTGTTTTACTTCTCGCTTGTGTTCATTCTTATCTGACCTAGCTTTTGCTTTCCGTGCTTCTTTTTTTCTATTTTTAAGATCCTATTCTGGACTAATCTGATTCGACCCTCTGAGGTTGAACGCTGCCTTGTTGAGGAAGAGCTTTTGTGAGCAACCGTTCACCGGGATTGTTTGCACCTGTTGCATCCTGTCCCGTGACACATTGACTTGGATTCGATGCGACACACAACAATCTCAATCGATCGGGCCTTCCTCCATCACAGCACCACTGTTTCGCCAGTGATTCTGTCGGTGTAAACTCTAGTGCCATTTTTTTTGCCAACTTTTTTTCCCCCGGGAGTGTGATACCGAGGACTAGTGACGAGCAACTGTGGTTCACATTATAACACAGAAACAAACTTACCCCCGGACGGCGATCCCACAGATGACTGATCTGCAAAATACAAAAGAGGCATGAGAAAGAGCAGGTCTGGTGGGCCTGCCTTGGGCTGGGTAGAGTCTAGAGGCCTCAGTGGAGACCAGAGAGGTGAGGAAGTGGTCACTGAGGGACTGAAGGGTTGTCTCTCTTTTTTCTCCCCGAGGCCTGCAGGTCAGGGGTCGCAGCAGCAGCAGCACTCGCACAGGCACGGCAGGAAGACGCAGACTTCCTCTGCTCTATTGTTTCACTACCGTACGACAACGAGCACTTCTCATCTACACATGCATCTGCACCTAGCTGATTCCCCAGCAGCAGCAACAACAAGCTCATTCACACTCAGATACACACCAGCGCAGGTACACAAACACAAAGATATTACAACGAGCACACACACGGGTGATTACGTAAGCTAGCACACTCAAAGGACACACACACACGCACACATTCTTTGTTGACCTACCTGCATGAGCTGTGGAGGTCCACAGGCACATCCCAGCCAGCAGCACTGTGACCATGGCAGCACCCCCCATTCTCTGTCAGAGAGACAAGACAACGATTAGAGCGGCATCGATTATGCTTTAGGCACTCGATGCAAGATACGGGACAGACAGTTCTCTCTCTCTCTCTCTCTCTGTCTCTCTCTCCCTCTCTGTCCTCTCTCTCTCGCTCTCTCTCTCTCTCTCTTTCTCTCTCTGTTTCTCTCTCTCTCTGTCTCTGTCTCTCTCTCTCTCTGTCTCTCTCTCTCTCTCTCTGTCTGTCTCTCTTTCTCTCTCTGTTTCTCTCTCTCTCTGTCTTCCTCTCCCTCTCTGTCTCTCTCTCTCTCTGTCTGTCTCTCTCTGTCCTCTCTCTCTCTCTCTCTCTCTCTCTCTCTCACACTGTTTCATTAACTCCTGAGCAGTTTCCTCTCATTTTCCCTCTCCTCCCTCGATCTATCTCTCTCTCTCTTGGCTCCTACCAATCTGTCCTCCCACTCTCTCTCTCTCTGAGCATGATAGCCTAGGCCCGGCTGCTGTGGCTAAGCTGACTGGGCATCTCTGAAATGAAAACACCAAATGGAAACAGCTGCCGCAAGATCGACGCAGCTCCAGCCCAGCAAACATTCCTACAACATTGGGTAGAGACACAATGGAGTCCACAATTTGGGTTCCGGCTAACGTTAGCATGACAACGCCAGGCCCAGCTGCAGGTTGGAGCCACACAGCTCTAGTCATTCCCACTGACTCCCAGTCTGTCAGCAGAGGAAGTTATGAGGTCAGAAACAACAACAGAGAGAGCGTCAGGCCCAGGGTCCAGTCAGTCTGCCTGCTCTGTAATTGGAGTGGGTGGTGGTTTGGATAGAAGAGGGGGGGGTTGACTTAGGGAAAGGCAGCACTCTGCACTACCCGGCCCTGTGTGTTTGTGTGTCAAACCCCTGTGTGTGTGTGTGTGTGCGTTCTGCTCGTGTATGTGTGTTTGTGTACTGTGTAGCAAGCTACCCAGGCCCAGACTCAGGCCTGTCAGCTCCATGGCAGCCCGGATCACAGTGTAAATATTGATTGCTATGCTTCCTGCCATTGAGAAGCCGCGCCCTGGAAGGAGACTCAGGTCTGCTCATTGTGTGTGTGCGTGTGTGTGTACCTGCTCATTGTGTGTGTGCGTGTGTGTGTGTGTGTACCTGCTCATTGTTTAGGTCTGCGCTGCTGTGGGTCACGCAAGCTAGAGAGGGTAGAGGCTGGGTTTCTAGGCAATGGGACAGGGTTGGTTTCAGCATTCTTTTGGTGTTGTGTGTACTTTAAGCTGGTGAACTGAACAGGGGGGTGTGTGGCTACTGATTGGTGTGTATGGTCATCCTTTGGAGTAGTGCTTGTGCCCTGCCATAGTCGCAAAGAAAGAATATTGCTGCTCTGTCAAACCAGTTGTTGAGGAACCAGGCAGGCTTATTACACTATAGCGTAGAGTGTTACACTATAGCGTAGAGTGTTACACTATAGCGTAGAGTGTTACACTATAGCGTAGAATGTTACACTATAGCGTAGAGTGTTACACTATAGCGTAGAGTGCACCCTTTCATAAGCAACCACCTACCATCATTAAATTGACACTCATGCAGGTTCACAAGTCATGTACTGCGTGATATCAGTGGAAAACACGGGCTCTGTTCCTGAAACGGCTGAGCAATGAAAACAGCCCACAGGATATTTGGCAGACGGACTTCCAGCTATTGCACAAACAACGAATGCTTGAAATGAAATGCCACATGTTGCAACTGTCTGTGTTGATTCGGAGCCCCTGCGTTTTCCCCAGGGAAACGATGGGAGTCAGTTCATGTGCCTAACCCTAACCCTGCTGCTGCGGGGAGGACGGCTCACAATAACGTCTGGGAGCGGAGTCCGATGGAATGGCATCAACAACATGGAAACCGTGTGTCTGATGTACTTGGTACCATTCCGCGTGTTCCGCTCCGGCCGTTACCAAGAGCCCCGTCCCCCTCAATTAAGGTGCCCCCAACCTCCTGTGGTACCGCTCAAGGACGTAGAAAACACAATACACTATAGTGTATGTCTATGATAAAACTGACAAAACAGGCCACAACTTTGCAAAACTGTCTTAAATCTTTAAACAGGCATCTTTACCGCTGGGCTTTTTGTTGCTGTTGCACAAATGGTGTGTCTCCGGGCTCAACTCAACGATCTTGATATGAGAACACCACAGAGTTCTGGTTTGGCAATGAGGAACAAGGCCGCGACACCACAATCAGGGTTCTCAGCTCAGCGGCTGCACCACGTACCACATTTCCATCACGGTGCATTATTAAACACTGACTAGGAGAGGGTTCGATACTACTTCCTGTACCATGCATCCCTTGAGAAAGGCCTAGCAGCTGAAACCTCAGAGCTGCTTTGCGTTGAATTAAAGAAAATGTTTAAGTCTAAAGTAAAGCAAGAACAAAACATTTTTTTTGGGGGGGGGCGCGTGCTATTTGTTACTGTATCATGCAGCAGTCTACATATCTGCTGTGTTTTAATATGGCCCTTAGGAAGACGACTATTCTGTAAACACAGCTCCACCCATTGAATTGGCCTATTCTCTATGGAGGAGCACGAACCATACTGTCTGCCTCTGATTCCCCCTCTCGTCCAGATCTACCATCAGATCTGGGTAGAGATGAGTAATCTGCCTAAGCCATCGCAGACAGGCAGAGGCAGACCAGTCACACACACACAGCCCACTTCCTTTCTCCGCTTCCCTGTCGTTTGTCTCCACTCTGTCCACAACACCACGGCGGTCACACCGACCCGTGGGAAAACACAGCCATTGTCATCTCTTCCTCTCATCTTAAAAGCTTTGACTTCACAGTCCCATCTCCCATTCCATCTGGATTACATTTATGTTGCGGTGGGGGGGGGGGGGGGGGGAGGAGAGGCAACCCAGCGAGCACATAACGTTCTGAGAACCATGTTTCTTAGAGCTCGGTGGTACCGAACTGTCTGTTCAAGCAGTTGGCACACAGTTCGGACACTCATCGGTAAAACACAAGACATGCAACCAGAGGTCTCTACACAGTCCCCAGGTTCGGAACACAGGCTGGGAAATGCACAGTATTAAATAGAGCCATGACTACATGGAACTCTCTGCCACCCCAGGTAACTCAAGCTAGCAATTAAACCAGATTCAAAAAAACAGATAAAAGAACGCCTTACGGCACAACGGGGACTGTGGAGAGACAGCCATTTTGATATTTTTTCTATTTTATTATGTTGGTGGGTGGTCTTGCATGAGCCTCGTCTTGTGCGAGCCGGAACGGCTCATAGGGCAGGAGCCGTCTCCTGTTTCTGAAGCGTAAGGCAGAGGCAGGAGATAATGTAGTATTATGTAGTATTATGTAGTGTTATGTAGTATTATGTAGTGTTATGTAGTATTATGTAGTGTTATGTAGTATTATGTAGTGTTATGTAGTATTATGTAGTGTTATGTAGTATTATGTAGTGTTATGTAGTATTATGTAGTGTTGTGTTATGTAGTATTATGTTTATTATGTATATTATATTATGTTTTTTATTTGTTGTTTTGTTTCCTGTTTGGAACCCAGGAAGAGTAGCCACTGCCTTGGCAGCGGCTAATTGGGGATGCCAATAAATACTTCTAAAAATACTACTTGGTTAGAGCTTGGTTTTCTTATGGTTATTTTGCATACAACCTTCCCACAACTTTCTGGGAATGGTGCAGGGGTTTCTTGGCTTTGAAACATGCTCAGCACATTTAAAGAACTTGACAAAATAACATTATTTTCTTGGTATTTCATTCCTATAACAGAACGTTTCCCAAAAGTACAAACATGGTTACATTTAATTACGTTTGGTAATGTTCCAAGAACGTTTTCTCCAACTGGTTTGACATTGGGAATGTTCTCAAATAGTTCCGAGAACGTTAAGAAACAACGTTCTTCTGTAGGAATTTCAGTACTTCCGCACAACGTTTTCTGCAAACATTAAGAAAACTTTCCACAAAAACCACAAGAAAGCATTAGGGAATTCAAAGAATGTTCTAAGAATGTTATTTATATTCATATACAATCAATTCTTAGCATCAACAAAGCTCTCTCAAGCCTCTATCTTGTTAAGTGTGTTCAGGTGTGTTGGCCTTGCCCACTAATTGGATACACCTGATCTCAATGAGTGCTTGTTTCCTTTGAAATGGGGTCTGTTTGAATAGACTAAAATTAACAGCTTTGTATGAGTTAACATCCTGGTGGCGCAGTGGACGAATTCCATTGATAGAAAACAGAACACCATTAGTTTGAATCTCACTGATGCCGTGCCACAAGTAAATTTCCCTCCAAATACACCTCTGCTGTTTTCAACCAGGATCTCAGCAATCACTGCCTCATTGCCTCCATCCGCTATGGGTCCGCTGTCAAACGACCACCCCTCATCACTGTCAAACGCTCCTTAAAGCACTTCTGCGAGCAGGCCTTTCTAGTCGACCTGGCCCGGGTATCCTGGAAGGATATTGACCTCATCCCGTCTGTAGAGGATGCCTGGTCATTCTTTAGAAGTAATTTCCTCACCATCTTAAATAAGCATGCGCCTTTCAAAAAAATGTAGAACTAAGAACAGATATAGCCCTTGGTTCTCTCCAGACCTGACTGCCCTCGACCAGCACAAAAACATCCTGTGGTGGACTGCACTAGCATCGAATAGTCCCCGCGATATGCAACTTTCAGGGAAGTCAAGAACCAATACACCCAGTCAGTCAGGAAAGCAAAGGCTAGCATTTTCAAACAGACATTTGCATCCTTTAGCTCTAACTCCAAAAAGTTTTGGAACACTGTAAAGTCCATGGAGAATAAGAGCACCTCCTCCCAGCTGCCCACTGCACCGAGGCTAGGAAAAACTGTCAGCACCGATAAATCCACATTAATCGAGAATTTCAACACACATTTCTCTACGGCTGGCCATGCTTTCCTCCTGGCTACCCCAACCCCGGCCAACAAATCCGCAACCCACGCAGCTACTTGTCCAAGCCTCCCCAGCTTCTGCTTCACCCAAATCCAGATAGCAGATGTTCTGAAAGAGCTGCAAAACCTGGACCCGTGCAAATCAGCTGGGCTAGACAATCTGGACCCTCTCTTTCTAAAATTATCCGCTGCCATTGTTGCAACCCCTATTACCAGTCTGTTCAACCTCTCTTTCGTATCGCCCGAGATCCCTAAAGATTGGAAAGCTGCCGCGGTCATCCCCATCTTCAAAGGGGGTGACACTCTAGACCCAAACTGTTACAGACCTATATCCATCCTGCCCTGCCTTTCTAAAGTCTTTGAAAGCCAAGTTAATAAACAGATCACTGACCATTTCGAATCCCACCATACCTTCTCCTCTGTGCAATCCGGTTTCCGAGCTGGTCACGGGTGCACCTCAGCCACGCTCAAGGTATTAAATTATATCATAACCGCCATCGATAAAAGACAGTACTGTGCAGCCGTCTTCATCGACCTGGCCAAGGCTTTCGACTCTGTCAATCACCGTATTCTTATCGGCAGACTCAACAGCCTTGGTTTCTCAAACGATTGCCTCGCCTGGTTCACCAACTACTTCTCAGATAGAGTTCAGTGTGTAAAATCGGAGGGCCTGTTGTCCGGACCTCTGGCAGTCTCTATGGGGATACCACAGGGTTCAATTCTCGGGCCGACTCTTTTCTCTGTATATATCAACGATGTCGCTCTTGATTCCCTGATCCACCTCTACGCAGACGACACCATTCTGTATACGGCTTCCTATTTTGCAACAAAGCCTCCTTCACTCTCGCCGCCAAACATACCCTAGTAAAACTGACTATCCTACCGATCCTCGACTTCGGCGATGTCATTTACAAAATAGCCTCCAAAACTCTACTCAGCAAACTGGATGCAGTCTATCACAGTGCCATCCGTTTTGTCACCAAAGCACCATATACCACCCACCACTGCTCTCGTCGGCTGGCCCTTACTACATATTCGCCGCCAGACCCATTGGCTTCAGGTCATCTATAAGTCTTTGCTAGGTAAAGCTCCACCTTATCTCAGCTCACTGGTCACCATAACAACACCCACCCGTAGCACGCACTCCAGCAGGTATATTTCACTGGTCATCCCCAAAGCCTTTCCTTCCAGTTCTCTGCTGCAAATGACTGGAACGAATTGCAAAAATCACTGTATTTGGAGACTTATATCTCCCTCACTAACTTTAAACATCAGCTATCTGAGCAGCTAACTGATCTCTGCAGCTGTGCACAGCCCATCTGTAAATAGCCCTTCCAATCTACCTACCTCATCCCCATATTGTTTTTATTTACTTTTTTGCTCTTTTGCACACCAGTATTTCTAGTTGCACATCATCATCCGCACATCTATCACTCCAGTGTTAATTTGCTAAATTGTAATTACTTCGCTACTATGGCCTATTTATTGCCTTACCTCCTCACGCCATTTGCACACACTGTATATAGAACTTTTTCTATTGTATTATTGACTGTACTTTTGTTTATTCCATGTGTAACTCTGTGTTGTTGTTTGTGTCGCACTGCTTTGATTTATCTTGGCCAGGTCGCAGTTGTAAACGAGAACTTGTTCCCCACTGGCCTACTGGTTAAATAAAGGTGAAATAAAAATAAAATAAATAAACATTTCCATGTGTCCTATCTGTACTTGGAGTTCAAAACAGTTAACCTAAGCTAGCAGTGTTATTTGAAGTCGAAACACTCAGTGAATGTTTTTAAGGAAGTTATTCAAAAACATCCAAATAACCTTAACATTTCGTTCAAAATATTCATAACTTTAAGACAATGTTCTCAGAACGTTATTTAATTACCTTCAAATAACCTATCATTTCCATTCTCAGGACATCAATAAAACCTCACAGGAAAATGTTTGTACAGCTCAGGAACCATAGTACAGCTCAGGAAACCTATGGCTTCGTTTTCAGTACCAATGGGAAACCAAAAACGTACGTTCCCACAACTTCCAGGGAGCCAAATGTGCTAGCTGGGAGGCCACCAGTGGAAGAGGCTACAGCAAACTGACTCCAACCTCCTGCAATGGGCCTCTATCTGCCTAATGCAACTGAAGGAACTCTTCTACAACTCTGCTACTCTTCTGCATGAATAAAAGTGTGCTAAATGGCATATATACAATATATACAAGTCATTTGTAAGACAACTGACTGCATAGCTCAGATGACATAACAATATCTAGCTACAATACATGGCCAATAGTATGTGGACACCTGATCGACGAACATCTAATTTCAAAATCATGGGCATTAATATGGAGTTGGTCCCCCCTTTGCTACTATAATAGCCAAACACTCTTCTGGGAATGTTTCCCACTAGATAATGGAACATTGCTGCTGGGATTTGCTTCCATTAATCCACAAGAGCATTAGTGAGGTCGGGCACCGATGTGGGGCGATAAAGCCTTCCAATTAGGCCTTCCAATTCATCCCAAAGATGTTTGATGGGGTTGAGGTCAGTGCTCTGTGCAGGCTAGTCAAGTTCTTCACACTGATCTCGACAAACCATTTCTGTATGGACCTCGCTTTGTGCATGGGGGTATTGTCATGCTGAAACAGGAAAGGGCCTACCCCAAAGTGTTACCACAAAGTTGGAAGAAAATAATAATCTAGAATGTTATTGTATGCTGTAGCGTTAAGATTTCCCTTCACTGGAACTGAGGGGCCTAGCCCGATCCACGAAAAACAGCCTCAGACTATTTTTCCTCCTCCACCAAACTTTACAGTTGGCACTAATAATATGCATTTGGGTAGGTAGGGTTCTCCTGGCATCTGCCAAACCCAGATTCATCCATCGGACTGCCAGAGAACGTGTTTCCAATGCCAGCAAGTTTGGCATTGCACATGGTGATCTTAGGCTTGTGTGCGGCTGTTCGGCCATGGAAACCCATTTCATGAAGCTCCCGATGAACAGTTATTGTGCTGACGTTGCTTCCTTAGGCAGTTTGGAACTCGGTAGTGAGTGTTGCAACCGAGGACAGAAGATTTTTTAGACGATACGCGCTTCAGCACTTGGTGGTCCCGTTCTGTGAGCTTGTGTGGCCTACCACTTCACAGCTGAGCCGTTGTTGCTCCTAGACGTTTCCATTTCACAATAACAGCACTTACAGTTGACCGGGGGCAGCTCTAGCAGGGCAGACATTTGACAAACTGACTTGTTGGAAAGGTGGCATCCTATGACGGTGCCACATTGAAAGTCACTGAGCACTTCAGTATGGGCCATTCTACTGCCACTGTTTGTCTATGGAGATTGCATGGCGGTGTGCTTTTATACACCTGTCAGCAACGGGTGTAGCTGAAATAGATGAATCCACTCATTTAGAGTGGTGTATACATACTTTTGACCATGTACTGTATATCTTTATCATTCAGATAATTATTCATCTTTCACTGTTTATCCACAGTTAGCCATGATTGTTTAGCATCTGTTGTTTAGTAAAGGCTTTACAGCTTTAATCCTGTGATTGTTGTGACTCAGAGCTTGTTATGATGAGAGGGAGACTTGTCTGGTCTGGTATGTCTGATTGTATCTGCATTAGACAGACGTGACAAAGCCAGGCTTATCGTTTGTCTACATGCTTCAATTAAATCCCATTTGGCACATTATTCCCTATTTAGTGCACCACTTTTGACTAGGGACCATATGACTCTGGTCAAAAGTAGTGCTCTATGTATGGGATAATGTGCAATTTGCGACGCACCCATTGTGTGTGTTCTCTTCTCACATGTGAGGTAGGATCAGCTTTCCCTCTATACCCCCATGCTTAAACCAACATGATGATACAATTATAAAAGGCAAAGACATGTTTTTTAAGGGAACAAAATACTTCCAAGGGATTTACAAACCTTAGAGCTACGGCACAATAGGGCCTAATTTATTCTGTGTAAAGCACCACTAGTCATTGGATTCAGCTTATGCAAAAGTTGATGTACAGCATTTGCATGAGTTGCAATACAGTTCTGTTCTGTTCTTGTATTTCTATTTAATCATAGGGCCTTCTGCTAGAACCACATAGTCATTGTGAAAACGCTAAAACACTGAAGATATGCAGCTGTAGTGAACCATGGTGGCAGAGGTGTGTTGAGAGATGGTTCCTTCACACCTGAGTGAAAGAAGACTTTGCAGTGACAAAACAGGCCTCCGTGGCTGATGTGTTGTGTTCCACCCACAGGTCTATGTAATCACACCTGCCAGCTCAACTACAGGTGGCCTACATCATGTCTCATCAGAGCCCATACAACACTTCATAAACTAGTAATGATGGAAAGGATCTACTAGGGCCCATATTTATGTAGCATCTCAGAGAAGGAGTGGTGATGTCGGGAACAGTTTTGAGTTTAGATCATAATGAATGAGGGGGGGGGGGGACCTGATACTAGATCAGCACTCCTACTCTGAGACACCTTATGAATACTGCCCCTGATCTAGCATCATGTCGCCTCTGACCATAGAATCTCACTTATCATGATCTAAAAGGCAAAACCGATCTTAGATCGGCAGCACGGCCACGCAGAGGCGCCTTATGAATACGGGCTCTGGGTTTTGCTTTGCATGGACTCAATATAAGGGACACGTTTTGCAATGTTCAGCTATTCTGTAAACTGAACCGTGCCTTGGGGTGAAATGCCATCGCTAAACTGGAGACAATCTAGAGTGGAAACATGTGCAGGTGTTCTAGCCAATAAGCACCGCTGTGGTTTGACGCTTTTCTGATGTGGTCAATATGTCAGTTAGGCATCCGTTTTTGATAGCCTACAACATTCTAATCATGACAGACTTGTAATAACGAAGTTTTACCTACCTATTTGATTTAAAACAGCTATCCGTACCTAGACAAAAGGTTAAACGAATAGGCAACAGCTGTCCCAAATGTCAGATGAAATGTGCAGCGTACTAAATATTCAACATAACACTCAAATCATAAAAATATATATATTTGAAGACTTTTACCCGTTTTATTTGTCCTTTTAAGCGCAGCTTCTTGCTTTTCACGAAGAAGCCAAATTATGTATCACCACAGACATGCGCCACGTTGGTCCCATATTACAAACAAAATGTGTCTTTTAAACTACTTTAAAGTTTTAAAAGACAACCAAAATGAATGTATTAGATACGTCTTCCATTCATATGTCAACCTTTGAGTTCGGTGAAAGTTCCCAGTCCCAGATGTTGAATCCTTGAATCTCTCCACATCCTTTCCTGTTTCGATGCGAATCAAAGTCAGTATTTTTATATGGCGCTCCTCCCAAATTTATGTCAAATCATTTCAGTTCTGCTTCAGTGAAACGACTCTAAACTGAATATCCAAGATACCTGACTGGGAAAATGAACGCCCGTCCTTTCTGTCTAAGATATATGGTCCGTCCAAGTTTACCAGATTTGTCTCGTCTCAAGCGCGGCGCTGTGACGCGAAATCTCGGTCTAAAATCTTTGACTGATAAACCGAAAACACGAAGCCGAGCTGGAACATAGGCTAGACGTCAGCCTTCCGCTTTGAAATAAGTTCACAAACAGCCCATGGCTCCATCTCGATAAAGTAGCCTACGTAGCCCGCCTAGGAACCTTCAACCTAACTTTGCTCTGTTCCTGATTAAAGCGCAAGATTAGGCCTAAAGAGATTTTAAATAAAATTGTGTCCCACCCCTCATTGTCTCGAACGGGGTCTGGCTGGAATGTGCTCTCTCAGAGCAGTTTTCCTGTTGCTGGCAAACCTCTTATTTTCTCTGGTTTTCCCTCTTGCAGCCTGGCGTTTACGAAGACTACAATTACAGGGCAGATGTGGCTTTGGGTCTTTCAGTGATGCGAGTTTAAGAGATAGACTGTAGTAAATATGTTATAACTACATAATTAGGCATCAAGCAGACAACACTTTTACACTTGAACTTTAATCATAACTTCATTATTAGGCCTTAACATACACTGTGTGTGTGTGTGTGTGTGTGTGTGTGTGTGTGTGTGTGTGTGTGTGTGTGTGTGTGCTGTTTTTTTGTGTGATGCTCACTGCCTTTGTATCACTAACACTGTCTGTCTCATCTGACTATGAGCCGTCCATGGAGACTGGACAGACAGTGTGACACCCTATTCCCTATGCAGTGCACTTTTGACCAGAGCCATAGCGCTCTAGCCAAATGAAGTACACTACATAGGGAATAGGGTGTCATTTGGGACACCCTCTCTGAGACGGCCGGTCCCAATTCACTCCCTACCCCTCCTCTTACCCCTTGGATCTAACCCTCCAGCGTTTGCGGAGCTAACTGAGTAATGGAGGATGACACACAAACTGTTACTGGTATTACAACTGGTATCCGGTCTCGTTTCGCTCTTGTGTTACAGCAACAAACACTCTTTTTGTATTCGTTACTATATTAGGCTATCCTCCTCAGAAGCACAGTCGGAGCTCTAGGAGAATATTGCACTATTTTAGCCAGCTTTGGTCATCATGAAATATCCTTTAAAAGGAAGTCTGCAACGCTCACAGTGGGTCTAAATCCAGTAAATATAGCTATCTAGACCCAGTGGATCAATTTGGACTAATACTGAACTGTTCATCTCTCACAATGATCCAAATATGACTTGCCTCCTTTATGGGAATGTTTTATTACACTGATGTGTGGGTGAGATCTTTTCTTCATTTGAGTTATGTGAATTCCTTCATCTCATGGTCCCGAATATGATCCTCTTGGCCTATGTACAGCAGCTAGATACACAGCTGGGAGGCCTCACATCAACAATCTCAGGGAAGAGAGAGAGAGAGCAAAAAACGTTTTCCTTATTTCGAGCAGCAGTAGCAGCATGTATTTTCCCTTCCCCACATTCATCTGTGAGCTGTTGAGATCCGGGTTTGTTCTCGGGAATTCTTTCAGTGCCAGGCAACACCACGGAAAGAGAATGATATGTCATCCAATGTCTATGGGCAGCACAGTGTGTCTCTGTTTTCTCCAGGCTTCGCTGGGACTCTTTGTTTTGTTGTTGTGCAATAATCGCACGGGACAGGGTTGAATAGAATGGAGGGAAAGTCTGGGCAGTCTGCTTTGACATTCCACAATCTTTGAAAAGAAATGGTCTACAAGGACACATTCTAACAGATGAGAAATAATCATTTGAAAGGCTTAATCGAATTACAGAAACGACTAAACTGCAGTCGAACCACTTGATTTGCTGTGAAGACGAGGGGTGGGAATATAAGACTGACGCTAGAACTTCCTTTCCAAGAAAGGTTTTAGCAGTTCTGGAAATATATATGAACTTTCTGTGCACTATGTAGGGAATTGGGTACCATTTGCGACGCACTCTCTGTCTTTAGTCACGGGTTCTAATCTGGCCTCTCTCTGACCTCCATAAGACTCTTGTTTCAATGTTGACTTTATATTGACTAGTTCCCCAACTGTAAAAGGGAACTGAAACTAAATACTCCAGAGATAGTGTGAGAAAGTTTCTCTGGGTTCACTGGATATGTTGATCTACTGGCATGAAAGTTGATGAGGGGTTTTTGGTCAATTTTGCAATTCTTGCATTAGTTTTGATCTTATTCAGACATTTTGTCTGTTTGTTTAGTTAGTTTTCCCAATTTTGTCTCGTTTGCTCTACAGACTGGTCTCAATATCCGTGGTGCTGCTCGTGGCAACGTCACTTCGCCCGAGTTTACCTTTAACAGTTGCACTGTATCTACAGTGCATCTGTTAACATAGCTAAGACTTCTGAGTAAGTTTGTGCCACGTAATAATAAAGTCACTCAGTGTCTGGCTTATCTAAGAACCTGGGCCTCATCAAACTGAGGTTGTCCCTGATGTAACTAGCCTGGTGTAACGAGTGCGCTGAGAGTCGGGAAGCAAGTTCAGGGAGTGAGTGTTTTAATAAACAAATAACACGTAACACAAACAACGCACCGACATGAAAACAGAGTCAACAACATCCCAGGGAAAGAGCCAAGGGGAGTGACAGATAAAAGGGAAGATACTCAAGGAGGTGATGGAGTCCAGGTGAGTGTCATGAGGCGCAGGTGCGCGAGACGACGGTGACAGGTGTGCGGGATAATCAGCAGCCTGATGACCTAGAGGCCGGAGAGGGAGTATACGTGACAGTACCCCCTCCCAGACGCACGGCTCTAGCCGCAGGACACCGTCAAAGGGGAAGGAACCCGGGGATCAGGAGCGGACAGGTCACCCCTGTTGATGCAAGAGAACCTGTCACGTCAGCTGAGGCACGGAAACCTGTCGGGTCAGCAGGGGCGCGGGAACCTGACGGATTGGTTGAGGCATGAGAACCTAACGAGCCAGCCGAGACAGGGGAGCCTGGTGAACTGGTTGAGGCATGAGAGTCTGTAGCAGTTCCCGGACCCAGTGAGTGTTTTAATAAACAAATAACACGTAGCACAAACAACGCACCAACATGAAACAGAGTCAATAACACCAGAGGAAAGAACCAAGGGGAGTGACAGATATAGGGAAGACACTCAAGGAGGTGATGGAGTCCAGGTGAGTGTCATGATGCACAGGTGCGCGAGACAACGGTGACAGGTGTGATGGCTAATCAGCAGCCTGATGACCTAGAGGCCGGAGAGGGAGTGTACATGACACCTCGTCCCAGATCTCTTTGTGCTGTCTTGCCAACTCCTGTGGTCGTTGTTATGCTAAGAATTGGCAGCAGTTATTCATCATAACTCATGGTAATGTCCTGCTTCTCTTTCAGTAAGTGCAGATAGGCATTTGACATTTCTTTGCTATGGCTCTGGTTCCTTCACAGTTTCGATAATAGTTAGTTGTTTCAGACATGCTGTATGTTAAGAAAGCGGAAGCCCAAACAAACTCTACTGATCTTTCTAACAACTGACTCCCCAAAAATGAAACAACAAAATAAGTTAACATATAAAAAGCATATTCCTCTTGATAGATACATGACTAGTAAAGTCTAGGAATGTTCAGGCCATTTCAGGAAGTCCTTACAGCGTATCCCAATCAAGAGGAAAAACAACAGTCCATCCATTAGTCTTAGTCTGGCTCAGATGCTAGTTTCCACCCATGTTATTGAAGACACCACTGCAGGGCTGAAACTGGGCTTCCATGATGGCCCCGGAAAGGGGCCACCACAGGGGAGCTGTCCCCCCGTCCCTCTTATATGACATCATCACAGATTGGAGTTAGTAAGAGATGGCAGCACAGAGGCCATTCTATTCTCTTCTGTGCCCTCACTCTGTGGCAGTTTACAAACAGACAGCTGGCAGTTTAACTTGCCTTGGCGGGCTCCTTGGCCTTGGCCGCCGCCTTGGCTGCCTTCATTTTAGATTTCTTAAGTGCCTTCTCTTGCACTTCCTTCTCTTCCTCCAACTTCTCCTTTTCCTTTTTCTTCTCCTGCTTATCCGATTTGTACTTCCAGACTGGAGGCTCCAGGTGGCCCTTGTGCCTCTTCGTCTTCTTCGCCTTCTTGGGTGTTTTTTCCGCAGACTTAGTGAAGGTGATCGTGGGGATGCAGCCGTACGGGAAGACACTGTTCCGATTCGCCAAGGAATGGGGGAGGAAGTTCTGGACGCCGTTTGCAGCCGTTGAGACGACACTGCCCCTTCGCTTCGTGTCTGAGCAGCAGTTGGCAAGCAAGAGGGAGGACGATGCCGGCGCCGGCGTGAAGGAACACTTCACACCGTTACTATGACACACGGAGCTCTCCTCCAGTTCCTTGCTGCTGTGCTTTTCCATCAGCTCTGGCACAGCCAGCCGCCGCTTCCCGACCTCGGGGGGGCTGGTGGGGCAGAGTGGCCGGCAGCCCATGGAGACTAGTGGACTGTGGATGGACGTTGTCATCCTCACCATGTGGTCCAACACCCCATTGTCCTGAGGGTCGTTGGGGAAGCTGAAGGTCAAGCTGTCCTTCAGACGCTGGGTCAGGTTCTTGGGGGCCATGGCTTTAGAAGATAGGAGACAGAAGAAGATTACTTTATTGTCAATATAAGAATACATGCCATTTAGCAGACGCTTTGATCCCATTAGTACAGAGACATTGACATGTGTCTTTTTCCTGTATACCTGCAGCAGCACCACTGAAGCAGTTTAGGGGTTAAGTGTCTTGCTCAAAGGCACAACAACAGGTGATGTAGCCTATTTAGGCTTGCATCCCTCCCCAACATATTTTTCCCAGTTGGAGCAGAGATTTGAACCAGCAACCCTCCAGGTTCTCGTCTCTCAAACCTTTAGCCACCAGCTCCTTCAGCTCGGGCCACTCCATCACGTAGCTATCGCAGAACTGTTCGGCGATGGGACACGCCTGGAGGCGACGGAGACGCTGCAGGACCTCGAAGCGACTTGTCTTCAGGGCCCAGTCTGTTATGCTTTTCCCTTTGACATCGTCCACTACGTTGATATCAGCACCTGGTAAGTGGTCAGGGAGAGACAGGCAGGAGGGAAATGTATAGAGAGAGAGAGAGAGAGAGAGAGAGAGAGAGAGAGAACAGATGCATAAAACCTTGAGGGAAACTGGGCATGATCAGATTTTCAGAAGGTAACTTGTATTCAAAGTCAGCATAATTGCCCCACCAAGTGGCCATTAAGGGAGCACAAAATGGTGCAAGGAGATACAGAACAGGAGATTTAAAAAAAAAAACACTGAAAATGTTCACCATTTGTTTGCCTTGACTAATTACGAGACAGCATGACGATGGCCTTGAATAAATGAATGCATCTACAGTTTTGAGGCAGGAGAACCTAAGGTTTCCATTAGGGTTAATTGGTTAATTAGCTCCTACATGTGTCATTGGAGTCATTATTAGCAGTGTCTATTTTCAGAAGCTTGTCCTCAACCATTCATTCAACACATTATAAGGCATGTCGGTGTAATACATTAACACAGGAATACTCCCAACCCGCCGCTCCTTATGGAGAACACTACGTAAATAGGGTAAACATAATTTTGACCTGTCTTTGGCTTATAAACGTGTAACAGGTGTGACTGAGTGGAATTTTTCCAGAGTCGCGCCTATATCAGTCCTGGTAAATCCACACAGGGCTAGCTAATCCAGCCTGTAACCCAAAACTGCTAGTCCCAGATCAGATGAGAAGATCAGAAAGGAAAATCCTTAGAAATCCTTCGATTTGTCCCTTAACTCAGCTAGGTCTGCGTCATCAAAATCTGTCATAACCATACACTTGGTCTGTGTCTGAAATGGCACCCTATTCCCTATATAGTGCACTACTTCTGACCAGGCCCTTGCTTTTTCTTTTTTCACACAGTCTTCACGATAACCATAGAAACACAATGAATAAAAGAACAGTCATTCTGTTTCTACGTTGACAAATTGACAACCCATTTCACCCTAGTACCTGTGCATTTACAGTTTCGAGAACAAGACAAAAAATATGTTCGCAAATTGCCAGTGCGGAGAGTGAGGATTTATGCCACTTGGAAAAGGAAATCCCACGAAAATAGCCCTTAGAAGACTTTCCCACCCTGAACTCAAAGAACTCCAATTCTTGATTTGACTGACTTCAGCCACTTACCGGCCATTATGAGGGAAGACACACAGTCCTCCCTGCCTTGTATGGCTGCCTTGATGAGGGCAGTGAAGCCTCTGATGTCCCTCACCTCCAGGTCTACCTTAGGGTAGTAGTTCAGGATGAAGTTGAGGATGGATATGTAGCCTGGGGGGGGGGGGGGGGGGGGGGGGTTATTAGGAACGTTGTTGTTACAGTACAACCACATAAAAAATAAACTCCAGAATACCGGGGATCTTCATACTCCACAGATTTACTTGATCTTGTATGTTGTTATACACTTTTAACGAACATTTTCAGTACAACCAACATTTATGCTTCAGCAGAATGCACTGCGACAACGGTAAAGTGATTTATTTTCCAGATACTTCCCTGATTGCAGTACATTTGACCACCCAATCATAGGCCATGTTAGAGGTTGAAATTATATGATATAATCATGCCACCTCTTGCTCACCCAAGCTAGCCATCATAATATTGCGGTGCTTACCGGCCTGGGCAGCGATCATCACTGCCGTGCTGCCTTCGTTGTCCTGGTGGTTGATGTCTATCAGTGGACACGTGTGTAGACCGTAGACGATGTCCACGTAGCCTCTGGAGACAGCCAACATCAGGCCATTCTGACATGTGGACAAAGCAGAAACAAAGACATGTGGTCATTAACTAGGTGTATGCTTTCATGCACCAGAAACCGGCATAATTTTGCTCATCCTCCTTGTGGGACCACTTACATTAAAACCAACACTCGAGTAACTGACTTAGTGTCAGCTAACCCTCTCAGGGACCGGTCCACATCATGCCAGAGACCCAAGGACCAAAGGTTGAGAAACTCTGCTCTAATTTACAATATCTGGGGCCAATATGGTTTCGATAATAGTGGTGGGTAGTGTGAGGAACACCAGAGAGAAGTATTACACTTCTCTATTACACTTCTTATGTTACTATTGATAGTGTGGGCGAGTAAGGTGTGTGTGTGTGTGTTTCTGTTTGTTTGTGTATCCTTACCCTGCCGTTGATGTCCAGCTCCATGACTTCTTCCTTAGTAACCCCCCTCTCCAGGACCCTCTGTAGGGTTTGCGCCTCGTTCCTGTTACAGGCCTCGTACAGTGTAGAGGTGGTGCCTCCTCCACCCCGCCTCATCTCATAGTCTGGCATGATGGAGTCCTCAGACACCAAGCTGGCCGTTTCAGACTCATTCTGAGAGAGTTCCGAGTCCTCGGATGGGCCGGCGCCCAGCTGCGGGTCATTTAGTGCATGAGCCATCGCTAGACCTCCAGGAGCCCCAAGACGAGGGGATCACACCCAATCAAGAGGCCTCCTCAGCCCCCAGAAGGATGGGATCAGAACCTGTGGAGGTGGAAAGGACCCTGCCTCTGCCCTGCTGATAATGACCGCATCCTGGAGGATCTCTGGAGGAATGGACAGACAAACAATATGACTGTCTGGAGGGTCACAGACAAGCACACACACACACACACACACACACACACACACACACACACACACACACACACCACACACACACACACACACACACACACACACACACACACACACACACACACAATATCACTGTCACACTCGAGCATCACACAGAGACCTTTAATTCAGTTACACATTGTGAAACGACTGGCTCACTCAATTATGTGATGTAGCAACTGGCTCGCTCAATTATGTGTTGAAGCAAAAGTCCTGTTCGTACCCTAATTATAGTACGCTTGTCTTCCCTCTCCCCAACATACACATCTGTTTTGGATCAGAGTGTTGTTCAACTGCTCATACAGCGTCTCTCAAACTTCTCTGATTCACAGTACAACAACTCAAATAAACCATCTAGCTGGCGTCTGCAGGCACATATTGTAGAAGAATAGCCATTAAGGCTGTATTTACCTTACAATCAATGACCAATGTGACAACAAAACATTTTCTAATCATTAGCCTACATACTGTAGTTGGTTGACCCTCTCACGTCCATATCTTTCAATCAATCTTGATCCGTTAAATAGCTTGCTCCCTAGCATCCTTTTAAGGTTCTCATTGACCTGAGACAGCACAGTCGTAACTCCTACGTTTTCCATTGACAGCATGGTGTGAGTGTATGGACAGGTCCATTGATTGGTTCAAGTCCATGTGAGGTTCTAAAGTGGATGAGCCTCAACTCACCCCCTACCTGAAGTGAGCCTTAATGCCTGATTCATCTGAATTGCGTTTGTTCAGATATTTTCTTTTTCACATTGTCCTTCTCAGCACGGTTCCATCAACTATGGGGGATACGTATCCAGGCCAGTACAGCTCGACTAGGGCTGGCTCGCTTAGTTCCTATGGTGTGAATCAGGCTGAGGAGAACCTGAGGAGGACCTAGCCCCACCACGCCAGGTGTGACTGACAGGAGGTGATGTAATCTGAGCCATTACGGCAGTCAGAAATTGTCGGCCCTCTTGTCCTTCTGCACTGTGCAACCTGACAGCAGCGGCGGATTTAGGCACAGGCGACATGGGCAGCCGCCCAGGGCGGCATCTTGCCGGGGCAGCATGGGGTGCCCACCCGCACAAAAAAATACAACAGAAATAAATGCATTAATGCAAAATGAAAAACAATATAAAAATATATTCAGAATGGTGACATTTGCTCAATCGGTTTTCTATTGCTCATTTGCATGTCACGTCAATGATACCATGTCACTGTGTGGAACTGTGGGTCAATTAACCTTGTCGGAGTGGGCGCCCTGATTCTAGTTTGTGAGCTAGGCAGGCTACTACTGCCTGGGTAGGTATCTCACTCAGAAGTATGAGATGGGGAGGGGGGCGGGGTAGGTTGACCTCAGGTCTCCCCACTGGAAGCCCGAGGTAGGGGGAGCGTGGGGAATCTATCAAACAGAGTACCTCTAACTTTGTACCGTACTAATGCAATTAATAATGCAATTAGCTGTGAAATTTAGTTTGTGTGTTTCTTGTTTGAAGTGCAATAGTGTAATAATCTGGTTCTCTTCTTTCTAAGTGTGTTATTCTATTTGTGTATTTGTGTGATATAGGATTTGTGAAATTTAGTTTTATTTGTGTGTTTTTTGTTAGCACTAGGGTAATAGTGTAATAATTTGATTATTTTTATTATTATTATTATTATTATTATTTCAATTTGTTCTATTTGTCTTTGTTACTTCTTTTTGATAGTCATGAGTCGTATTTTTGTATATATTTGTATATTTATATAGTTGTAAATGTTATGATTATTTATTTGTGTTGTTCCAAATATCTGAATAAGAATGACAGTTAGTGCAGAATGGTGCATCTTTTTGTTTGTTGTGGGGCCCCCCCTTCTTGTTTGTTGTGGGGTTCGTCCAGGGAGCCATACAAGCTAGAACCGCCATTGAGAAGATAATGTTTGGTAACTGGCTTGAGGCCTAGATATCAGGACACCCTACTGGGAGACTTGGTGCTTGATGATTGATCTTGTACTGAGATCAGTGGACATAGATATCAGATCTAGTTCCGTTTAAATAAATCCTTGGGGGTTTTAACTTCTTCAGGATCGGTGAGTCCCCTGACGTTGAGCTAACGTAGGCTAATGCAATTAGCATGAGGTTGTAAGTAACACGAAAATTTCCCAGGACATAGACATATCTGATATTGGCAGAAAGCTTAAATTATTGTTAATCTACCTGCACTGTCCAATTTACAGTAGCTATCACAGTGAAAGAATACCATGTTATTGTTTGAGGAGAGTGCATAGTTGTGAACATGAAAAGTTATTAATATACCAATTAGGCACATTTGGGCAGTCTTGATACAAACTTTGAACATAAATGCAATTGTTCATTTGATCAGTCTAAAACTTTACACATACACTGCTGATATCTAGTGGCCAAAATCTAAATTGCAGATGGGCTGGAATAACGCGATGGCCTTTCTCTTGCATTTCAAAGATGATGGTACAAACAAATACAAAAGATTGGTTGTTTTTTTTTCCTTTGTATTATCTTTTACCAGATCTATTGTGTAATATTCTCCTACATTCCTTTCACATTTTCACAAACTGCAAAGTGTTTCCTTTCAAATGGTACCAAGAATATGCATATCCTTGCTTCAGGGCCTGAGTTACAGGCAGCTAGATTTGGGTATGTCATTTTAGGCGAAAATTTAAAAAATTGTCAGATCCTTAAGAGGTTTTAAGACCATCGCTGAGCACACATTTGCTATAAGTCTGTTCTGTAAGCTACTCTCCCTTTTCATTTTCCCTGAACACCAGATGTATTTTGTTGTTTCCTACCCCACAGCGGTTGGCTTTTAACAATATACATGGTCTTAGTCTACTCATTAGTCTAAAAGCTTCCTTTCAGTAGGATCTAGTTAAAACACAGAGGGGAGCACTCTACCTCTTCTAATCCCACAAGCCTTTGCTTTCATTCCTCTGCTGTTTTGTCGTTCCTCTCAGAAGAATGAAGATCAGTATCGCTACAAGCCCCCCTCCTCTCTCTCTCTCTTTCTCTCTCTCCAAAAACTTCCACTGAAAAATATGATTTGATTAAGTTCTCTGTTCTGTTGTTTATCTGAACAACAAACTGTGGAAGGAGAAAATAGGTTATAAAGGTAACAACAATCCACAACCAGTGTTGCCTCTGATAAACTCCCCAACAAACAGACTAGTGGGACCATGACCTTTGACATAGTTATAAACCACCCCACATCCACTACACGTACATCTCACCATAAAAAGTCTCTATCCAATAGGGTATTCTCCTCTTGTTCCTCTGTTTACTCCCTCTCTCTCTCTTCCTGGGTCAACACTGCATTAGCGTCCCCTCTTCCTCCTCTGTTCCTCTCTTCCTCTGGGATCTTGGAGGAGTCCCAGTGACATCAGACTCGTGCTTCTCCAGCTATAGACCCCTCCAACCTCCTCCTCCTTCCCTCCTCACACGGTGTGCCTTGCTCTGCTTGGCTTGGTCACTTATCCTAGGCTGTCCGATGGATCACCACCACCATGCAATCCTCCTTCCAGGTCTTTACATAGACACTGAATGCTAAGTCAGGCAACAGGCAGCCTGAAGCTGCTGGTCTAATTTAGTCGGGAGGCAGCATGCTCTCAGCTCTCATCCCGATTACAGGAGATTTACAGGAGGATTAGAAGGCAAGGAACAACAGCAGGAGGAGCAGCTCTCCTGACAGGCTGGCAAGGAGGGCCTGCTCTCTTTCGCTTTCTCCCTGTTTTTTACCCTTATGTTGCGTATCTCTTTTCCTGGTTTGCTCTCTTTCTCTGTCTTTGAAAGTTATTCTCAATCTCCCTCTCCCTCTCTCTTTGTCTCTCCTCTTTCTTTCTCTCTCTCTTTCTCCCTCTCTCCCTCCTATTCTTCTCCCTCTTTCGTTGCCATTCTCCATCTTTCTCCTTCTGTCAGCGCTAGCCTCTCTAATGGTCTAATCCATTTGAAGGGACAACAAACTAACCCTGCTGTTACTGCGAGCCAGGTGCCTAGTCAGTTAATTGTTCCAAAAATGGCATGCAAAGGACACACACATTCCACGCGTGCGCGCACACACACACACACACACACACACACACACACACACACACACACACACACACACACACACACACACACACACACATACGCACGCACATATAGAGGGAGGGAGGAGCACATACCCACATTCACACACAACATAGTTGTTCACAGAAAGATGTCTGCTATAAAATGAGGTAACATGGACGATAGGTTACAATCACTTGAAATGATACACAGAAGATGCTTAGAACTGTGTTTTCAGTCCCAATAGTATGCAATTTGTCGTCAGGGTGTGCACTAGCCTAGCAAAGAGCATACTGACTAAGTAAGTCTGCCCCTTACTGGCTGTTTGCCGAAGCACAATAGAGCTCCAATAAAGTTCAAAATGAATCAAATCTAATCAAATGTCATTGGTCGCATACACATGTTTAGCCGATGTTATTAAGGGTGTAGTGAAATGCTTGTGTTCCTAGCTCCAACAGTGCAGTAATATCTAACAATACACAACAATGCACACAAATCTAAAAGTAAAATAATGGAATTAAGAAATATAGAACAATTAGGGCGAGCAATGTCAGAGTCCGGAGTATCAAAAATTGAGGGCCAGGCCCAGCCAATCAGAATTTATTTTTCCCCAGGATGTGGTTGTGACGGTTGTGACGACCGCAGACCACGTAGGAGGCAGCTTAAGGTAGAGAAATGAACATTTAGTTACCTGGCAACAGCGCTGATAGACTTTCCTGCTGTCAACATACCAATCGCACGCTCCCTCAAAACTTGAGACATCTGTGGCATTGTGTTGTGTGACAAAACTGCACATTTTAAAGTTGCCTTTTATTGTCCTCAGCACAAGGTGCACCTGGGTAATTATCATGCTGTTTAATCAGCTTCTCTATATGCCACACCTGTCAGGGGGATGGATTATCTTGGCAAAGTAGAAATGCTCACTAACTGGGATATAAACACGTCTGTGCACAAAATATGAGCGAAATAAACTTTTGTGCCATGCAACATTTCTGGGATTTAAAAAAATTTAATCTCATGAAACATGGGATCAACACTTTACATGCTGTGTTTATATTTTTGTTCAGTATATATATATATGTGATGGGATGTATAGACATTATGGACAGTATGTGGATAGAATATGTAGTATATCTGAAGAATAGATAGGATAGAATAGTATATGTACAGAAATAGTTGAATCGGATGGCATTGACTACAATACAGTATATACATATATATTGGGTAAAACAGTATGTAAACAGTACTCAAGTGACCAGTTAGTTATGTGCCAGTGCCAGTGCTACATGTGTTTCAAAGCATCCATGTCTTAGAAGCACTAAAATAGCCCTGAGTGTACAGTTTAAGGGTACCGTTGAGCTGAGCCTTTTAAAACAAGTCTAAGGCAAGGACATTATCCACATCCAAAGGTACCTGTGCTCTCTGAGCTCTCTGCCCCTCCTCTCACTGACAACACTAATGCAAGAACACCCACATTTATATAACTATGCCTATCATAGCGAGCTCTTGTGAAAACCCCTGTAGCCATACACATAAAACAAACGACACAAATCTGTCAGATATCGTCGATTGAAGCACCTGCCTGGCATTAAGAGTTCGTTAGACAACAGACGGCTGTTGCTGGAAACACTAAGGGCTTCCAATCTCTGTCAATCCTATCAAATGTCCCTAGGCCCATTGAAGACGTCTCATAGCTTATCAAAAGCTGCCTTTGGCGTTTCTGTCAGATCAACTTTGCAGTACCAGTGAAATTAATTTTCAAGACAAAAAAAAATGCTGTAATATTCACTAAAACTAAAAGCTACATAGAACAAGAAGTGGTAGGCATTTATACAGTAGGAGCTATGTTGGAATACTAGGTTGCAACATCTCATCCAGTCATTCGAGGCACAGAGAGATTCAGAGAGATTCAGAGAGATTCACATGATGCCAGAAAGTTCCCAGGTTCTATGGTGCAACAGTTAGTACTCTGGATTTTGTACCCAGTGATCAGAGTTCAAATCTTGGTAGGACCTGGCTGGTGTGACAGACAAGAAGAGAAATATCATTTACATTTTTAGTCATTTAGCAGACGCTCTTATCGAGAGTGACGTTCAGTAGCAATTAGGGTTAACTGCCACGTTAACAGAATTTCCAACTAGTCGGCTCGGGGAATCCAACCAGTGACCTTTCTGTAACTGGCCCAACACTCAAAAACCGTTAGGATACATGCCGCGGTTAAACCCCCCCTGGAGTCAATTGATGGTAGACTTTTGTCCGGTAGTGTGTGTATATATATATATATATATCAACACATTTCCTGAGCCTTCTTATATCTCCTATATATGGGACAGACACTTCAAAACCTTATTCCTTATGAATTATTTTATTGTCTTGTTTGCCATTTCTGAATGTCTTATTCAATGCGTTTCTATGGGATGTAGTAGTAATGTCCAAATTCTATATTTTATATTTTAAAGGGGTCCTAAAAATTAAAAATCAAATACCTAAATGATCCATGGTATGACCTTCTTAAAACAATTCCACATGTCAGCTTAGAACCCAGGGTCAGTCACTACATCCCCCAGAGAAGAGAGAAGGGAGGGAGGGAGAGAGGTCAGAGAGACCGGGGGAATGAGAGCGGGGGGGAGAGCGATCGATGGGGTGGGCGGGGGCGAGGGGGTAGAAGCGGAGCGGAGGAGATATCAAGCCTCACTATCAGACTTTGAATCCAGTGATCTGAGCTCGAACCTCAGTGCAATCTGCCTGGCTTTTGCACCTAAGTGGAAATTCAAAACCTGAATCCCATCGCAAATGGCACCCTATTCCCTATGAAGTGAATGAATTGTGACCAGGGCCTGAATAGGGAAGTGCACTATATAAAGAACGAGGCGCCATTTCGTGCAAACCCAGAGAAGAGAAGGAATGCCTGTTGAAGAGACGACTAGCTCAGTCTGTGGGAACACAGACCCATGTCATGAAAAACAACATGCCTTTCTCCACCTCTTAGAAGGGGAGGTTGAATCACAAAAGATGAGACTGCAACTCCACCCAGTACCAGACAGGGGCAGCAGAGCATAGTCCACATGCACCAACCATGCAGTCTATGACCGCAACAGTTGGTTACAGCTCATGTCCACCAGAGGCATCAAACTCTTTGGAGTTACAGAGGAAGTCATTCATTGTCAATGGAGCAGTCCGCAACGCTACGTTGGGGGTGTCACACTAGGCTGCGGTACGTTATGTGTACCGCATGCATTCAATATTTTCAACCCGCGCGTGGCTTTAGCGTGCGGTGGTACAAACGGAAGTACACACACAGACTCCAATTAGCTAGCTTTTAGCTAGTTGCAAAGCGATGTACGTGCGCGTCAAGTACGGAAAATGTGGGCTAGACATCTGGCAAATCAAAATGCATATGCATCTGGAGGACATTGGGTATGAGTGTGTTACGTTTTCACAGTGGAAACTAACTGAAAGATTGGAGATTTTACTTGTTGTCCTATGAAGAAGATTAAATCCAGTTGAACATGTGAATTCAATTTATATTTTTTCAATGGATGGCATTTGTATAAACATCTTCCAAACCAGATATTTCCTGATGTTCCCTTCCATGCTGATTCATTTGTCTGGATGCAAATTCTTTCCAGAGTCCTAATGAATATTGAGGTTACAAAATGGTGAAGTGCCTCGGTGTGTGAGAGTGACAGAGTGAGTGTGTAAGTTGATTTCAGGTTCTATGGTGTACTGAATCCAGCAATCCGAGTTCACATTTTGTACCTGCCTGTCTTTTGACCTTTATGAAGTAATGAGCCCAAACTCACAGAGTAGGAGGGAGACCAGCCTGGTCTCATAGACCTCGCCATCACGGTTGACAACTCCCCAGTGCAAAGAACCTTGGCGTGACCATGGACAACACCCTGTCGTTCTCTGCAACCATCAAAGCAGTGACTCGCTCCTGCAGGTTCATGCTCTACAACAGCCGTAGAATACGACCCTACCTCACACAGGAAGCGGCGCAGGTCCTAATCCAGGCACGTGTCCTCTTCCATCTGTACTACTGCAACTCACTGTTGGCTTGGCTCCCTGCTTGTGCCATCAAACCCCTGCAACTTATCCAGCCCGCTGCAACCCGCCTGGTTTTCAACCTTCCCAAGTTCTCTCATGTCACCCCGCTCCTCCGCACACTCCACTGGCTTCCCAGTCGAAGCTCGCATCCACTACAAGACCATATCTGCTTACCCACGGAGCAGCAAGAGGAACTGCCCTTCCCTACCTTCAAGCTATGCTCAAACCCTACACCTCAGCCCGAGCACTCCGTTCTGCCACCTCTGGTCTCTTGGCCCTCCCACCCCTACGGGAGGGCAGCTCCCACTCAGCCCAGTCCAAGTTATTCTCTGTCCTGGCATCCCAATGGTGGAACTAGCATCTCCATGAAGCCAGAGTCCCTGCCCATCTTCCGAAAGCTTATGAAACCCTACTTCTTCAAAAGTCTTAATTAAATAATACTCCTCCTCACCTCAACCCCCCCCCCCCAAAAAAAAACACCAAAACAAATTTAACCAGCACTTGACCCACCCCCCTAGCTCTGACTCTACTGATAGCTACGTTATTGCCTGTGATATGTGGTTGTCTCACCTAGCTATCTTAAGATAATGCACCAACTGTAAGTGGCTCTGGATAAGAGACTCTGCCTAATGACTAAAATATAAATGTATAGACTAGACGTAACATAGTAAATGTAAATACGGAACATTTTGTATCATATGTTACGTTTGGTATGGTTACATAAGACAGAAGGTTACTTAAGTCAAAATCAAAATAGGGTGGTTGGGTTCGCATATAATGCAAACGTCTAGCAACCAAAAGACTGGCCGTTCGAATCTCATAGAGAACAAGTTTAGCTAATTAGCAACTTTGCAGCTACTTACTACTTTTTAGTTACTTTGCAACTACTTAGCATGTTCGCTAACCATTCCCTTAACCCTGACCTTAACCCTTTGACCTGAATCCTAACCCTAACCTTAACTTTAACCCGTAACCCTGACCCCTAGCCTACATTATGTTGGTGACCTAGCTAACGTTAGCCACCTAACCAACTAGCTAAAGTTAGCAACAACAAATTGGAATTCGTTAACATATCATACACTTAGCAAATTCATAACATATCGTACGAATTGCAATTTGTAACATACTATGCAAATTGTAATTCGTAACATATCATACGAAATGAATGAAAAATTAATACATACTATAAGAAATTTACCATATCATGCTAATTGGTGTGTCTCGGATGAATTTTTACTATGGTACGTTTACCCCTGATCCAGGTTGGTGAGATAGAGAGGGAGGGGTCTGGGGATAGAAAGAGGGGGCCTGGGATGGGAGAACTAAGTTTAGCCACAGTACTGGTTCTAAAGACAGCTGTGTGCAAGACTAATATTAGACTGTTGGCAGTTTCCAGCACCGCTCTTAACTCTGCTAGACTCCTCTCTTGCAGGGATCTGCTAGATTATTTTCAGCTATGTGCCTGGTTGACAGCCTCTTCCTCCTCGCCCATTCCTCCCCTCGTCACCCACCTCTCTCTCCTTTCTCCTCCACCCCACCTTCATAATTCCTCCTCTCGTTCTGAAGAGCAAAGCCCAAAGTTCTACCGCTCTACAGCATCACCAGTGAAGAATGAGTCTGTTAGAGAAATCAGCCCCATATTTGTCCATGCCAAGTAGGCTCTGGCAGTGGAAGGGCGAGGAACTAGTGTTTGGAGTTCTCGGAATGTGTGTGTGTGTGTGAGTTTGGAGTTCTGCAAGGAATAACGTGTGACTTCCTGACTCCAGGCTAGATGAGAAGAGGGAAGAATCAGTGGTGTGACATACATTTGAATAGCCTTAACGTTATTAGGATGTGTGCGTTCGTGTGTGTGTGTGTACCTGAAGCGCTAGAGTATTAGTATCTGAACACGATAGGGATAAATGAGACACAGAATTGGATAGACTGTTTAGGCACTCTTGCCCCAGCAGGCCTTAATGAGGAATGTTATTTCTCTTGTTTTTGTTGTAGGTTTTAAACATGTAGGTCAAACATTTAGGCAATGATGTCATAATGTATCTGTATTGTGCGTTTATATATTTTTATTTGGTTTTCATGTTTCCCCCACAGCTCCCCTGCTGGGATCTCTTGATTGGGCCAATACTGACTGATTATTTAGAATTATGACCACCTGTGTGTGGTATCGTTTTTGTGACATTGATTGCCATTGCCATGGCACGGTGAAGAAGGGCTTATACCCAATGTTCGTACGACAATAAAAACATACCTTTATATTCATTCACCGGAGTGCTGTCCCATTTATGTACTGTGGATTATATATACGAGGATACAGCACCCAACCTAAACGTATATAAGGTGGAGTCTAGCACCTTGTTTATCTTTTCGCAGGAGGTGTCTACCAGGCTGATGGTGTGGTCAGTGACACTTTGCTTCTCGAAAGTCCAATATCTTGAAAACCTGAGTGCTGACACGCAAAACATTTTGGACTAATGAAAAAAATTCAAAAATATTGTTTTTTGGGGGGTGGATTTCCCCTTTAACCTAACACCTAGCAACCTCATCAAGTTGACCGGACCTCTTGGTGTGATGGATAACATGTTTGCTTGACAGCCGCTGGATCTGGGTTCGAGTCTCTCCTGGGGCTACCCCCCAAAAGCTTACAACATAGGGGTCAGAAGTGGACTGGTGCCCGTGAGTCAGAGTACTTGAATCAACAGTCTATTCACTAATAAGTAATGGTTTGCCTAGGCCTAATTCTAAAACAAATCAAGATCCGAGCCCCCCCCCCCCCCCCCCCCCCCCCCACCCCCCACTGACACTCATCTGCATACACAGTGGAGAACATGACCGGTTGGTGAAGCGTAGGAACAGAAAAAATACAACAAACAACCGTATTAAAATGATGAATCTTGAGGTTCTAAACACTGCATCCATTTAGCGGATCAAACCACAGATAAATGACATGGAATAATTAAAGATAATAAACATTCACTAGCGAACTGAATCAATGTAACTTAACATGAAACTGGGCTGTAAATTAATGCCCGAGCTTGGAAAAAACGGCAATGATTAAATACACAACTTTACAAGGGAATGACTATATAGACAATAAGACACACATTAACCCTTGTGTGGCGTTCATGTTTTTGTTATTCACCCAATGTTTGCGGGTCTGATGGACCTACAACATGATTGGGTTTTTAAAACAATACAGCCATAACAATTGATATACAAATACATCATTCTTAATACTTAGATGTTGACTTACAGTTTGGACACACCTACTCATTTCAGATTTGTACTTTTTTTACTATTTTCTACATTGTAGAATAATAGTGAAGACATCAAAACTATGAAATAACACATATGGAATCATGTAGTAAGCAGAAAAGTGTTCAACAAATAAAAATATAAGTTACATTTCGGATTCTTCAAAGTAGCCACCCTTTGCCTTGATGATAGCGTTGCACACTCTTGGCATTCCAGTCACCTGGAATGCAATTCAATTAACAGGTGTGCCAAAACAAATTAAAAGTTCATTTGTGGAATGTCTTTCCTTCTTAATGCTTTTGAGCCAATCAGTGGTATACAGAAGATAGCCCTATTTGGTAAAAGACCAAGTCCATATTATGGCAAGAACAGCTCTAATAAGCAAAGAGAAACGACAATCCATCATTACTTTAAGACATGCAGGTCAGTCAATCAGGAAAATGTACTTGCTTGGGCCAAGAAACAGGAGCAATGGACATTAGACCGGTGAAAATCTGTCCAAATTGGAGATTTTAGGTTCCAACTGCCGTGTCTTTGTGAGACGCAGAGTAGGTGAATGGATGATCTCCGCATGTGTGGTTCCCACTGTGAAGCATGGAGAAGGAGGTGTGATGGTGAGGGGGTGCTTTGCTGGTGACACTGTCAGTGATTTATTTAGAATTCAAGGCACACTTACTGTAACTAGCATGGCTACCACAGCATTCTGCAGCAATATTCCATCTGATTTGCGTTTAGTGGCACTATCAGGACAATGACCCGACACACCTCCAGGCTGTGTAAGGGCTATTTGACCAAGAATGAGATGATCTGAAGTGCTGCATCAGATGACCTGGCCTCCACAATCACCCAACCTCAACCCAATTGAGATGATTTGGGATGAGTTGCACCGCAGAGTGAAGGAAAAGCAGCCAACAAGTGCTCAGCATATGTGGGAACTCCTTCAAGACTGTTGGAAAAGCATTCCAGGTGAAGCTGGTTGAGAGAATGCCAAGAGTGTGCAAAGCTGCCATCAAGGCAAAGGGTGGCTACTTTGAAGAATATAAAATATAACATTTATTTGAATTTGTTTAACATAGTTTTGATGTCTTCACTATTATTCTACAATGTAGAAAATAGTAAAAATAAAGAAAAACCTTTGAATGAGTAGGCGTGTCCAAACTTTTGACCGGTACTGCATATATATTTTTTAAGACACATATTGATACTATGTGTCAGTGGTGCCTCCTGTTAATGATTTTAGAGGGCGGGGTAATGATGATTTAAAGGATTTCAATGTCCAGATCCATCTACATGTATAATATATTCAGACACAACGCATCCCTGAGTACCTCCGGAGGTGGTCAGGAAAATCTGATCTCAATCAGATCACAAAATGCGTCTTTAAATCATGTACACCTGTCTAAAAATGTGGGCACAAACGACAAACGACAAACGACACGTCGGCACCTAGGATATAAACAGGGCTTTTGTGAATACAGGCCATGGTCCCAACAAGCGATGACAACAACCAGATGCATGTGCAGGCAGAGGCACCATGCCCATAGGGGGAACAGGGGCCAGATTTTTCAAATAACATTATTAATTTATCTTCTCTGTAATACTACTAGCCACTTGATAATGTTATGAAGCTCCCAACCTCATAACTATCTACCAAGACGCTATCCTCATATATTTTGTGCCCCCTCAGATGTTTGAGGGGCATGACGCCCCTGTGTGCAGGACTAGAGGAATGTGTACTAATGCTCTGTGGCACATGGACAAGAACTTGTTGTTGTTGCATTGTCCAGAAGGAACCTGCAAGTAAGCATTTTGTTGGACGGTGTGTTCCGTGTGTATCCTGCACATACGACTAATAAAACTTGAAACTAGGCTGTTTCCATCACACCCGGTGGGTCTCAATCTACCGTAAATACACCATCACCAAGCACTTATCAGGCCAATCTCTCACTGCAGAATAGCAACAACACTAGGCTACTGCTTCTCCCTGCCTGTGAATCACTTATCTGAGAACACATCTGGGGTTGACTAAGTACTTGAGTGTGTGTGTGTGTGTGTGCGTGCGTGTGCGCGTGTGCGTGGGCATGCGCGCGTGTGTGCGTGCAGTCTGCAGAGTGAGTCCACTGTTACTGTATAATCAGTGACTGCGTAATCTAAATGGAGGCATCCTGCACTGAGGGGCAGTGTGCTGCAGTCCTTATTTGGGCCTGTCCTGACCCTTTACAGTTCACCCAAACCATGTGTCACACCCTCAGACAAGGGGAGAGATAAAGAGAGAGAGAGGGACATAGGGACGAAGAGAGTTAGACTGTCAGGAGCAGTAGAGAAACTGAGAGAAGAGAGGGAGGGGAGAGAGCTCGAGGAAACGAGTGATTGAAGTAGTTAGGGGAAGTGGGAAACTCTAGGAAGTGGGGTGGAGGAAGGCAATGATGAGAGGGGAGAGACAGACGGAAAGAGGGAGGATAGGTTTGGGGATGGGGAGGTGATCATGGACAGCCAATGACAACAAGGCAGGAGAATGTTGAGGTAAAAGAAGAAAAGAGAAGAAGAAAAAGGGAAGAGAAGGTAAAAAGAGAATGCCTCAGGGCAGTACATCTCAGCGTGGACCTAACAGTACACTCCCTGTCCACTGAATTAACCAGAGGAGAAAGGGGGAAAGAGATTTTCTGGACAAAATAAAAGAGAGGGGGATCCGGTGGTCAGAGAAAAAGAGAGAGGGATCTACTGAACAGAGGAAAAAGCCACTTGGGAGAGGAAAAGAGGAAGGGATCCATTTGGCAAAGGAAAAGGGAGAGAGTGAAGGATCTACTGAATAGAGGGGGAAAAAAGGGAAGGATGGTATTTTTATCCAGAGGGAACCCTGTATAGAGGGGACTAGGTGACCTGAAGAAGAGACACTGTGAGCCACCACCTGTGTGTGTGTATGTGTGTTTGTGTGTGTGAGGACAGGACTGCGCTCATCCCAGCAAGCCTGGGCACACTCTTAGTCCCAGGCAGCGTGTGTGTTTTGTGCGTGTGTGAGTGTTCCAGCCAGGCACGCTCCAGACAACAACATGTTCTCCTATTCAAAATGTAATTGTTTATGTGTATGCGAGATCCTCTGACTCACGCTCAGTGTGTGTAGGTGCGTGTGTGGTGTGTGTGTCTGAGTGAGTGTGTTTATTGTGTTTGTGTGTGTTTGTGTGTGTGTGTGTGTGTGTGTGTGTGTGTGTGTGTGTGTGTGTGTGTGTGTGTGTGTGTGTGTGTGTGTGTGTGTGTGTGTGTGTGAGTGTGTGTGTGTGTGTGTGTGTGCGTGTGCGTGTGTGTGTGTGTGTGAGTTCCTGTGGCTCAGACCAGGCCAGGACGAGACAAGGCAGCGGCTCTAAACTCTGGCACCGTGCTTTGTAGGAGGAGAGGTGAAGGAGGGAACAGACATAGAGAAGGAACAGTGGAGAGGAGGGGGAGAGAAACAGGGAGAGGAGGAGTGACAGACTGTGGAGGAAAGGAGGAGGAGGAAAAACCGTGGTGAACTGAGGATAGGAAGAACGGCAACAACAAACAGAGGGAGGACTTACAGGAGGAGAAAGTGAGAAAGGAAGAAGGAGAGAGAGCAAAGTAGAAAGGGAGAGGTTTTTGAGGGAAGAATGAAGGCGCTTCAGAAGAACCAGGGGCGGACAGACCAGATGCTGGGTGCTATGGCTGACATGCTGACTTCCTTGGCATTGCCCAATCAACAGTGGGTGAGTGACATATCAAGTTTTGGTTGGTGGCAGTGTTGTTAATTGGTGTTATTTTATTGGGTTGCGATATTCTCTTTACATTCAGCATTTCTTTGGTGCGTCCTAGAGATAAGCTAGAATAGAATGGATTGTAGTCCAGAAACGTGTGTTGTAGTCCAGAAACGTGTGTTGTAGGCCAGAAACGTGTGTTGTAGGCCAGTGCAATTATAACAGGTTATTTGTTTCTTATGGTTTTGGAAATCTCTGTTGTAGATTAAAATGACCAAATAGGTCATACAAGTTAATCAAAGACAGTAAAGTTAATGACCTAACTGATTTCATATCAGGAACATGAAACCCCTGTTCATATGTGTGAATGGAGACAATAGTGCAGACTTTATTTTTAGCAATACTAGCGTCTTTGAAGTGTCCAGAGTTTCCAGTACTCTAATGGCATGACCCTTAACCCTCGTCTGTTATAGAGATTAGGTCAGACAACATCAAATGGACTGTTTGCAATGCAAACACATTCCACAGATGAGATTGTGTGTGTGTATATGTGTGTATGTGCGCACGCACATGTGTGCGCATATTGGCATGACCCTTAACCCTCATCTGTTAAAGACAATAGGTCAGACACTCCTCAGATGGACTGTTAACAAACATGTTCCACAGATGAGAGAGAGTGTGTGTGTGTGTGTGTTTGTGTAACCCATTATAATCCGATCAGTCATTGACATCAATAACATTCTCAACAGGAACACCAAGCTACATTTGGACTTTAACACATTTTTTGATAGCTTGACTCTTAAGGATAACTCTTGCTTAAGGCAAGTCACACAAACAGACGGGCAATAAGTACAGAAAGGGACAGAGAAAGACACCGAGAGGGAGTGATACAGAAAGAGTGGGAGAGAGAGTTCAAGAGTGAGAGAGAGGGAGAGAAAGAGCGATAGAGAGACAGGGAGACTAACAGAGATAGACAGAGTAATAGGTAGAGAAAGCAAGTAGGATACGTGAGAGTGTGTGTGTGTGCCTGGTGGTCTCTCTTCAGTGGTTGGGAGGAATCTTGGATGTGTCTCAGACACAGGAATTGGAGTAGTACTGATTAAGACATCTCCCCTTAAACAAACTCATGAGATTCTAACTAAGGCTTCCCTCTCTCTCTCTCTCTTACCCTCACTGCCTCTCTGTCTCACCCTCCCTTCCTCCCTCTCTCGCTCCTTCTCTCTCCCCCTCCCTCTTTCCCTCCTTCCCTCTCCCCCTTTATATTTCTCTCTCCCACTCTACCTCCCTCCCCCTCTCTCCCCTCTCTCTCTCATGACTGTTTTATAAACACACAACTGCTGTAGGCCTTTACATGGAAGCCAGTCAGATGCTAAATGAAATCAAAACGGTGTGTTACAGTGCAGTATCAGACACGATATGTCATGTGTCAATGTGCAGCGGTTAGGACGGAGTCAGGCGCAGGACACAGAACTGAGTAAAAGACGTACTTTACGCGAAAAGAAACAACAACATTTCCACGAAGAGAAAACACACCATCTCACAGAAGTCTTGAACACTAAACAAAGAACAAACATGCACAAAACCATGTGGGAACTAGAGGGTTAAATAGGGAATAAATGATAACGTAATGGGAACCAGGTGTGTACAATCAAGACAAAACAAATGGAAAAAGAAACGTAGATCGGTGGCAGCTAGAAAGCCGGTGACGACGACCGTCGAATGCCGCCCGAACAAAGAGAGGCACCAACTTCGGTGGAAGTCGTGACAGTACCCCCCCCCCCCCCCCCCCCCCCCCGACGACCTAGACGACCTAGAGGACGAGGCGCAGGGCGATCCGGGTAGAGACGGTGAAATTCCTGCAGTAAGGAAGGGTCCAGGATGTCCTCCACCGGCACCCAGCATCTCTCCTCCGGACCGTACCCCTCCCATTCCACGAGGTACTGAAGGCCCCTCGCCCGATGCCTTGAGTCCATGATGGCTCGTACGGTATACGCCGGGACCCCCTCGATGTCCAGAGGGGGCGGAGGAACCTCCCGCACCTCAGACTGCTGGAGAGGACCAGCCACCACCGGTCTGAGGAGAGACACATGGAACGAGGGGTTAATACAGTAATCAGGGGGAAGCTGTAACCTATAACATACCTCGTTCAGTCTCCTCAGGACTTTAAATGGCCCCACAAATCGTGGACCCCGCTTCCGGCCTGGCAGGCGAAGGGGCAGGTTTCGGGTCGAGAGCCAGACCTGATCCCCCGGTGCATTACACCGGGTCCTCACTGCAGTGGAGGTCGGCGCTCGCCTTCTGTCGCCTGATGGCCCATTGCAGGCGCACATGGGCAGCGTTCCATGTTTCCTCCGAGCGCCGAAACCATTCATCCACCGCAGGTGCCTCAATCTGGCTCTGATGCCACGGTGCCAGGACCGGCTGATATCCTAGTGCACACTGGAAAGGGAGACAGGGTAGTGGAGGAGTGGCGGAGGGAGTTTTGGGCCATCTCTGCCCAGGGGATGAAAGCCACCCACTCCCCCGGCCGGTCCTGGCAATAGGATCGCAGAGACCATTACTCTGGGGGTGAAACCCTGAGGTCAGGCTGACCGGGACCCCCAAAAGTTCCATGAATGCCCTCCAGACCCTCGATGTGAACTGGGGACCCCGATCAGACACTGAGGTCAGGCTGACCGAGACCCCCAGAAGTTCCATGAATGCCCTCCAGACCCTTGATGTGAACTGGGGACCCCAATCAGTCACTATATCCTCAGGCACTCCGTAGTGCCAGAAGACGTGTGTAAACAGGGCCTCCACAGTCTGTAGGGCCATAGGGAGACCGGGCAAAGGAAGGAGAAGGCAGGACTTAGAAAACTGATCCACAACGACCAGAATCATGGTGTTTCCTTGTGACAGAGAAAGATTCATCACGACCACGGCCGTTGTGGAACGGGTAGGGGTTGTAATTTCCCTCTGGGCAGGTGCCTAGGGGCCTTGCACTGGGCAAACACCGAGCAGGAGGAAACGTAAACCGTCACGTCCTTAGCTAAAGTGGAACACCAGTACTTCCCACTAAGACTGCGCACTGTCCGACCGATACCAGGACGACCAGAGGAGACGTGTGGGCCCAACAGATCAATCGATCACGGACATCAGACGGAACGTACAGACGCCCAACTGGACACGGGGTGGGAGTGGGCTCCACACGTAACGCCCGCTCAATGTCTGCGTCAACCTCCCACACCACCGGTGCCACCAGGCACGAAGCCGGAAGCATGGGAGTGGGATCCGTGGACCGCTTCTCTGTGTCATACAACCGGGACAATGCGTCTGCGTTAGCATTCTGGGAACCTGATCTGTAGGATAGGGTGAAAACAAAAACATGGCCTACCTTGCCTGGCGAGGGTTCATTCTCCTCGCCGCCCAGATGTACTCCATATTGCGGTGGTCAGTCCAAATGAGAAGGGTGTTTAGCCTCCTCAAGCCAATGGCTCCACGTCTTCAGAGCCCTGAAAACAGCCAACAGCTCCCGGTCCCCCACATCATAGTTTCGCTCCGCCGGGCTGAGCTTCTTCGAAAATAAAGCATAGGGGCGGAGCTTTGGTGGCGTACCCGAACACTGAGACAGCACAGCTCCTATCCCATCCTCGGACGCGTCCACCTCTACTATGAATGCCAAGGAGGGATCAGGATGGGCCAACACGGGAGCCGAGGTAAACAGAGCCTTCAGGTGACCAAAAGCCTGCCCGCCCCAGCTGACCACTGCAATCGCACCAGTCCCCCCTTCAGCAAGGAGGTAATGGGAGATGCTACCTGACCAAAGCCCCGGATAAACCTTGGGTAGTAGTTGGCAAACCCTAAGAACCGCTGCACATCCTTTACCGTGGTTGGAGTCGGCCAATTTCTCATGGCTGAAATGCGATCATTCTCCATCTCCACCCCTGACGTGGACAGGCGGTACCCTAGGAAGGAGAAGGACTGTTGGAAGAACAGACATTTCTCAGCCTTGACGTACAGGTCATGCTCCAACAGTCGACCAAGCACCTTGCGTACCAGGGACACATGCTCGGCGCGTGTAGCGGAGTATATTAGAATGTCTTCTATATACACCACTACACCCTGCCCGTGCAGGTCCCTGAAAATCTAATCTACAAAGGATTGGAAGACTGATGGAGCATTTATTAACCCATACAGCATGACGAGGTACTCATAGTGCCCAGAGGTGGTACTAAATGCAGTCTTCCACTCATCCCCCTCCCGGATACGCACCAGGTTGTAAGCGCTCCTGAGATCCAATTTGGTGAAGTAGCGCACCTCGTGCAATGACTCACACTGGCTATGAGAGGCAGCGGGTAACTTCACTTCACCATGATCTGATTTATACCTCTATAGTCAATGCACGAGCGTAAACCTCCATCCATCTTCTTCACAAAAAAAGAAACTCGAGGAGGCAGGTGAAGTGGAAGGCGAATGTATGCCTGTCCCAGAGATTCAGAGACATATGTTTCCATAGCCGCCGTCTCCTCCTGTGACAGGGGATACACGTGACTCCTGGGAAGTGCTGCATCTACCAGGAGATTTATCACACAATCCCCCCGTCAATGGGGTGGTAATTGAGTCTCCTTCTTTTTACAGAAGGCGAGAGCCAAATCGGCATATTCAGGGGGGATGTGCATGGTGGAGACCTGGTTTGGACTCTCCACCGTAGTTGCACCTATGGAAACACCTATACACCTCCCTGAGCACTGACGTGACCATCCCTTGAGAGCCCTCTGTTGCCACGAAATAGTGGGGTCATGATAGGCCAACCAGGGAAGCCCCAACACAACAGGAAACGCAGGAGAATCGATCAGGAAGAGGCTAATTCTCTCCTCATGACCCTCCTGCGTTATCATACATAGTGGAGATGTGACCTCCCTAATCAGGCCCAACCCCAAAGGACGGCAATCTAAGGCATGTACAGGGAAGGGCACATCAACAGGAACAATAGGGATCCCTAATCTAAGTGCAAATGAACGGCCAATAAAGTTCCCAGCTGCACCTGAATCTACTAGCGCCTTATGCTGGGAATGCGGGGAAAACTCTGGAAATTCTATACATACACACATGTGCGCAATAGGGAGCTCTGGGTGAGCCGGGTGCCTACTCACCTGGGATGATCCACCAGTGCCCTGCCTGCTGCCTCGACTCCCTGGGGAACTTCTCCAGCACCGACCAGCAGTGTGCCCCCTGCGGCCACAGGTGGTTCAGGAAACGGCCCCCCATCCGGTCACCCTTAGAGCAGCACCTCCGAGCTCCATAGGTGTAGGATCGGAGGTGCTGGGGGATGGAATGGACGGACCCCGATCCGGACATCTGCGGGTGGCCAACAGGTTATCCAGCCGGATGGATAAATCCACCAGCTGGTCGAGGGTAAGGGTGGTGTCCCTCCAGGCCAGCTCCCGACGAACATCCTCACGTAGACTACACCGGTAATGGTCGATCAGGGCCCTCTCATTCCATCCCGCGCTGGCAGCCAGGGTCCTGAAGTCCAGTGCGAAGTCCTGTGTGCTCCTCATCCCCTGTCGGAGATGGAACAAGCGTATCCCCGCCGCTCTCCCCTCAGGTGGATGATCGAAGACCGCCCAGAAGCGGCGGGTGAAATCCTCATAGCAGACCAACGCTGCTGCGTCTATTCCTCCCCATTCGGCGTTGGCCCAATCAAGCGCTTTCCCCGACAAACAGGAGATGGGGGCGGACACGCTCTGGTATCCCGAGGGAGCCGTGTGGACGGTCGCCAGGTAGAGCTCCAACTGGAGTAGGAACCCCTGGCACCCGGCAGCTGTCCCATCATATGATCTCGGGAGCGAGAGCAGAATCCCACTGGGTCCAGGTGACGGAGGGGTGGACAGTGGTGTGGGTTGGGGTGAAGTTGATGGGGGTGTGGGAAAACTCCCTCTCTCCCATCACTCCATGGTGTGCAGCACGCTATCCATGGCTGTGCTAAGATTTTGGAGCATCGTCTCGTGTTGCTGGACGCGCTCCTCCACTGATAACAGAGGACTGGGTGCACCTGCTGACTCCATACGTGGTGCGTGTTTCTGTCATGTGTCAATGTGCAGCGGTTAGGACGGAGTCAGGCGCAGGACACAGAAAAGAGTAAAAGACGTACTTTACTCGAAAAGAAACAACAACATTTCCACGAAGGGAAAACACACCATCTCACAGAACTCTTGAACACGAAACAAAGAACAAACACGCACAAAACCATGTGGGAACTAGAGGGTTAAATAGGGAATAAATTATAACGTAATGGGAACCAGGTGTGTACAATCAAGACAAAACAAATGGAAAAAGAAACGTAGATCGGTGGCAGCTAGAAAGCTGGTGGCGACGACCGCCGAACGCCGCCGAAACAAGGAGAGGCACCAACTTCGGCGGAAGTTGTGACACGATAAATAAAAATAGAAGATTCCAAGCTCAGAAGCTCATTAGAAGTTCAGAGTTTCCAGCATTAAGAATCAACTAACCCAGCTAACAATTTTAGGGAGAGAGAACGTTTTTGTAATGTTACCCATAATGTTCTCCTGTTTGAGTGTCCAGTTAGTTTGGGGAACGTTCTATCTATGCTAGCGAAATCCTTATAACCTTTTTTGCTTGTTTTGTTGTTAGTGTTAGCAGAACTTATCTAGAAAGTGGCTAGAATGTTCTCAGAATATACAATATTACTGTTCTAGATGCGTTTTATGGGACGTTGCAAAAAATCAAATCAAATCTTATTCGTCACATGCTTCGTAAACAGTGAAATGCGTTCTTATGTGCCCTTCCCAACAATGCAGAGAAATAAAATAGAGAAATAATAGAAAAATAATAACACGTAATAATAAAAGTAATACGAAATACTTAATGAGCAATAATAACTTGGCTATATACATGGGGTACCAGTACCAAGTTTATGTGCAGAGGTATGAGGTAATTGAGGTAGCCTAGATATACTGTATGCTGTATACTGTATGTATCCCTACTTAAGAATTTATGCCCTTCTTACACATGCCTTTATATGCACTTCTCAGTATTCGGCATTCAGATGTACCCTTTTCAGTCGCATAACGCGCTCTGCAGGTGTGGCTACTTCGCGCGCTCTGAATACATGTAATTCAGTACATTTATCTTAACCCATCCCTTTAAATATGGTGTACCTTTAATTACAAGTTTGTTGACAGACTCAATAGATTACACGGGGAAAACGGGGTCAGAATATAGGGATCAATGACAGAAAGCCATCTACGCATATTCGTTTCCGTTCCAGCACCAACTGGTAGATTGAAAAAAATGGGGTTAGAAAAGTAAGAATGAATAAAATATATTAAAAAACAGTTTGGAGAGCCTTTACACACAACATATTGATGAATACAAAATACACTGGTTTGATTCATCCTGAAAGTTGTCATATTCAAGTTAAATCCATAAGATATTGGAAGGTGGGAAAAAAGTGTTCAATAGGGGTTGAACTATAGTCCTATAAATCTACTCTAATTCTCACTAATCATGGAACTGTATGACAACGGTCCAGTCGTCGTGAACCGTGCTCCAGGCTCCAGGTTTAACCTGCTACGTGCGGTCTGAGTTCCATAATGATAGGCTACATGTCCCAAATTATTACACAACCTTAGCCTAATGTGATCCACTATTGCTAGCAACCCCCAGGAACAATTTACATGGTTGTGACAGAGGAAAGAAAGATCAACGGAATGGAATGACGCTGAAATAAATCTATGTCGGCATTACTGACGTGGATCTGGATAGTGGCTCATATTTAACATGATACAAATTGTACAAGAAACGTAGATAAACCCAGGCATATAATTAAAACATTATTTAACGCATGCATCAACTCGTCAGGGTCAGCCCTACTGAAGCCAATAACTTGGGTCTCCAAATTTCATCCACGCAGATTATGAGAATGATGTCCTATTTCACTGTGGAAGGAAAAATCACCTTCAACAATTGCTACGTGTATTTACAATCCCCTTCTCCAAATGGATTACTCATTTACCTAGCTCTTATAAATGTATAAATTACAGTTGCTGGAGAATGCTGTTAATTCTCTTTGGGGAAAAAATGAAATTGATGGGTTTTTGAAAAGTTGAAACTCATTTACTGCATTTCTTTACAAGCAGAAATGACCCCAGCCTTGGCTGCTGTAGGTTAATTCACCTCAGTCGATCTACAAGCACACAGCCTATTAGTATACAGTTTAATGTTATATTAGAAATGATTCACACTGACATGTAGCATCAGCGACTGTTCAGTCAGTTTTAATGACGAATTGCATGAAGTCATTGGCTCTTCACATAGACCGCATTTTCTCAAATGACATTTGTATTCCTAGGCAGTCCTAATCAAGACCCACACAAACAGACATCAATGGAGCACACAGATGATCCTATCACATTCACATTCATTGTTAGAATATTACTCACCATTCTGTATGAATATCAGTGATGTTTCGGTAAAAAAAGAAGAAGGGGGTAATGGGTAAACTAAACCCCAGATAAGATGAACAACCACCGATATAACATATGATATTTTTTAGAAATGTATTGTTTCCATTTTGATTCCATTTTATTGTCGGACTATAAGGAAAGATAGGCCATGTGGAGATGTTCATATTGAAACATATCTTATTAAATTGATTGATAAGATTAGTACAGATTATCTCAGAGGACCCCACATGGGGCCTCGACCCCAAGTTTGGTAACTAACCTCTCTCGCTGCTTGCTTCCCACTCTCTCTCCCTGTCTCCTCTGCTTCCTCCTGCATGCATTGCAGCCTACCTCCGTCTCACCACTGAGCACCACATCTCCGTGTGTCTCAGTAGCCTACTCTCTGTAAAGCAACGTTATTATGAGCCTATTTTGTTTGCTCTGGCTGAGGTAGGCTCCATTGAACGTTAGCTTCTTACTTCCTCCTTCTAGCTGGCTAAGTAATACTAGCCAAAGCTCAATGTTACTGCAATAGAAGTCTCTGCTGGCAGCTAGCCACCTGATGGACTGATATTAATAGTATAAGCAACTATTTGCCAGCTGTGCACTCATTCTCAGAGAGTATAATTTTGTTTGATTGGGGGTGTCTGTAAACACATCAGGAGCGGTGAGATGGTTTTAAAATTGCCTTTGTCCCGCATCTCGCAAACACACTATCAGCAACGTCTCTAGTTGCCCACTTGAGTTGACTCCGAGCTGGTATAGAGGTCCTGGATGGCAGGGAGCTTGTTGCCATACCAAGCAGTTGCCATACCAAGCAGTGGTGAAGCCAGTCAAGATGCTCTCAATGCTCTAGCATTTAGCTCAGTGTGGATGTTGCCTGTAAATCCATGGCTTCTGGTTGGGATATGTACGTACAGTCACTGTGGTGACGACGTTGTCGATGAACTTATGGAGGGGCGGCAGGTAGCCTAGTGGTTAGAGCGTTGGACCAGTAACCGAAAGGTTGCTGAATTGAATCCCCGAGCTGACAAGGTAAAGATCTGTTGTTCTGCCACTGAGCAAGGCAGTTAACCCACTGTTCACCGGGCACCGAAGACATGGATGTTGACTAAGGCAGCCCCCCGCACCGCTCTGATTCAGTGGGGTTGGGTTAAATGCGGAAGACATATTTCAGTTGAAGGCATTCAGTTGTACAACTAACTAGGTATCCCCCTTTCCCTATTAATGAAGCCGGTGACTGATGTGGTAAACTCCTCAATGCCATCGGATGAATCCTGGAATATATTCCAGTCTGTGCTAGCGAAACAGTCCTGTAGTTTAGCATCCTCTTCCTCGGACCACTTCCGTATTGATCACGTCACTGGTACTTCCTGTGTGACAGGTGACATGCTGGTAGAAAGTAGGTAAGATTGATTTCAGTTTCCCTTCATTAAATCACCGGCCACCAGGAGCCGCGCCTCTGAATTAGCATTTCAAATCAAATCAAATCAACAAGTACAGTATATACATATGAGATGAGTAATGTAGGGTATGTAAACAAAGTGGCATAGTTTAAAGTGGCTAGTGATACATTTATTACATAAAGATGCAGTAGATGATATAGGGTACAGTATATATATATACATATGAGATGAGTAATGTAGGGTATGTAAACATTATATTAAGTAGCATTGTTTAAAGTGGCTAGTAATATATTTGACATCAATTTCCATCAATTAAAGTGGCTGGAGTTGAGTCAGTGTGTTGGCAGCAGCCACTCAATGTTAGTGGTGGCTGTTTAACAGTCTGATGGCCTTGAGATAGAAGCTGTTTTTCAGTCTCTCGGTCCCTGCTGTGATGCACCTGTACTGACCTCGCCTTCTGGATGATAGCGGGGTGAACAGGCAGTGGCTCGGGTGGTTGTTGTCCTTGATGATCTTTATGGCCTTCCTGTGACATCGGGTGGTGTAGGTGTCCTGGAGGGCAGGTAGTTTGCCCCCGGTGATGCGTTGTGCAGACCTCACTACCCTCTGGAGAGCCTTACGGTTGTGGGCGGAGCAGTTGCCGTACCAGGCGGTGATACAGCCCAACAGGATGCTCTTGATTGTGCATCTGTAGAAGTTTGTGAGTGCTTTTGGTGACAAGCCGAATTTCTTCAGCCTCCTGAGGTTGAAGAGGCGCTGCTGCGCCTTCTTCACAATGCTGTCTGTGTGGGTGGACCAATTCAGTTTGTCCGTGATGTGTACGCCGAGGAACTTAAAACTTACTACCCTCTCCACTACTGTCCCATCGACGTGGATAAGGGGGGTGCTCCCTCTGCTGTTTCCTCAAGTCCACAATCATCTCCTTTGTTTTGTTGACGTTGAGTGTGAGGTTATTTTCCTGACACCACACTCAAAGGGCCCTCACCTCCTCCCTGTAGGCCGTCTCGTCGTTGTTGGTAATCAAGCCTACCACTGTAGTGTCGTCCGCAAACTTGATGATTGAGTTGGAGGCGTGCATGGCCACGCAGTCATGGGTGAACAGGGAGTACAGGAGAGGGCTCAGAACGCACCCTTGTGGGGCCCCAGTGTTGAGGATCAGTGGGGTGGAGATGTTGTTATCTACCCTCACCACCTGGGGGCGGCCCGTCAGGAAGTCCAGTACCCAGTTGCACAGGGCGGGGTCAAGACCCAGGGTCTCGAGCTTGATGACGAGTTTGGAGGGTACTATGGTGTTAAATGCTGAGCTGTAGTCGATGAACAGCATTCTCAAATAGGTATTCCTCTTGTCCAGATGGGTTAGGGCAGTGTGCAGTGTGGTTGAGATTGCATCGTCTGTGGACCTATTTGGGCGGTAAGCAAATTGGAGTGGGTCTAGGGTGTCAGGTAGGGTGGAGGTGATATGGTACTTGACTAGTCTCTCAACGCACTTCATGATGACGGAAGTGAGTGCTACGGGGCGGTAGTCGTTTAGCTCAGTTACCTTAGCTTCCTTGGGAACAGGGACAATGGGGGCCCTCTTTAAGCATGTGGGAACAGCAGACTGGGATAAGGATTGATTGAATATGTCCGTAAACACACCAGCCAGCTGGTCTGCACATGCTCTGAGGACGCGGCTGGGGATGCCGTCTGGGCCTGCATCCTTGCGATCCTCACGTTGGCTGCAGTGAAGGAGAGTCTGCAGGTTTTGGTTGCGGGCCGCATTAGTGGCACTGTATTGTCCTCAAAGCGGGCAAAAAAGTTATTTAGTCTGCCTGGGAGCAAGACATCCTGGTCTGTGACGGGGCTGGTTTTCTTTTTGTAATCCGTGATTGACTGTAGACCCTGCCACATACCTCTTGTGTCTGAGCCGTTGAATTGTGACTCTACTTTGTTTCTATACTGACGCTTAGCTTGTTTGATTGCCTTTCGGAGGGAATAGCTACACTGTTTGTATTCAGTCATGTTTCCGGTCACCTTTCCCTGGTTAAAAGCAGTGGTTCATGCTTTCAGTTTCACACGAATGCTGCCATCAATCCACGGATTCTGGTTTGGGAATGTTTTAATCGTTGCTATGGGAACGACATCATCAATGCACTTTCTAATGAACTCGCTCACCGAATCAGCGTATTCGTCAATGTTGTTGGACGCAATGCGGATCATATCCCAGTCCGCGTGATCGAAGCAGTCTTGAAGCTGGAATCAGATTGGTCGGACCAGCGTTGAACAGACCTGAGCGCAGGAGCTTCTTGTTTTAGTTTCTGTCTGTAGGCAGGGAGCAACAAAATGGAGTCGTGGTCAGCTTTTACATTCTCTGATGTCCCTCTGGAATGCTACCCCTGCTCGGATTTCATCAACCTTGTTGTCAAGAGACTGGACATTGGCGAGTAGTATGCTAGGGAGTGGTGTGCGGTGTGCCCGTCTCCGGAGCCTGACCAGAAGACCGTTATGTTTCACTCTTTTACGACGTCTTTGTTTTGGATCCTCTTCGGGAAAGTCATATACCTGGTCGTACTGATGGTTTGTTGACGTTGCTCTTGTATTCAGTAGTTTTTCCCGACTGTATGTAATGTAACCTAAGATTACCTGGGGTACCAATGCAAGAAATAACACGTAAAAAAACAAAAAACTGCATAGTTTCCTAGGAACGCGAAGCGAGGTGGCCATCTCTGTCGGCGCCGGAAGGCATTTATATGTTTGCTTATGGCCCTATCTTTGTGCCAGCATCAGTTTGTGGTGGTAAATAGACAGCTATGAAAAATATAGATGAAAACTCTTGGTAAATAGTATGATTTACAGATTATCAGGTATTCTAACTCAGGTGAGCAGAACCTCGAGACTTTCTTAATATTAGAGATCGAGCACCAGCTGTTGTTGTCACGCCCTGATCTGTTTCACCTGTTCCTGTGATTGTCTCCACCCCTCCAGGTGTTGCTTATTTCCCCCAGTGTATTTATCCCTGTGTTTCCTGTCTCTCTTTGCCAGTTCGTCTTGTATGTTTAGTCAAGTCAACCAGCGTGTTTTTCCCCGCACTCCTTTTTCTAGTCCTCCCGGTTTTGACCGTTGCCTGTTTCTGGATTCTTTACCCGCCTGCCTGACCATCCTGCCTGCCGTTACCACGAGCCTGTCTGCCACTCTGTACCTCCAGGACTCTGATCTGGTTTTGACCTTTTTGCCTGTCCACGACCATTCTCTAGCCTACCACTTTGGATTATTAAACATTGTAAGACTCCAACCATCTGGCTCCTGTGTCATCATCTGGGTCTCGCCTTGTGCCTTGATAGTTGTTAACAAAGAGACACACCTTGAGCTTACCCGAGGCTGCGGATCGATCCTGCCAACGTATAGAAAAAAACAGCTAGGAAACCTGCTATTTACTCACCGATGTAGTTTTGTCAGGATGCTCGCTTTCGGGTTTGGGATCTGGTCCGGGGTCAGCAGTATGTCCTGCGCCACCGACTCGTTGGAGTAGAAATCTTCATCCACATCGAGGTTGATGATCGCTGTTCTGATGTCCAGAAGATATTTTCGGTCATAGGAAACGATGGTGGGAACAGATCAGCGCAAAAAAAAACACACAAAAGTAGCCAACTTGGTCAGGAGTGCATAAAATGGCAGCTGTCCATTGCATTGCCATTCTAGTGTTTTCGTTGGAAGAACATTCATGTGTCCAGTTTTCTGAGGGTTAGGACAATATTCCATCAACGTCACATCGAACATACACAGAACACGGTTGCCATGTTGTCAGAATTTAAGACATTAAGGTTCTAGACACGTTTCATGGGAACGTAGCGAGAACATTCCTGTGTCCAGTTTTCTGAGAATATTGTCTGTTGGCAAGGGATACCCACACTGTGTACTTTTAACATACAGTGTCTTCAACTTAAATATTTAACACACATGATTACGTTGTTCATGTTAATTTATACAGTAATTATTATTCAATATTTTTTATGTAAGCCAGTTAAGAACAAATTCTTATTTACAATGACAGCCTACCACAGCCAAACCCAGACGACGCTGCTCCAATTGTGCGCCACCCTACGGGACCAATCACAGCCAGATGTGATTTAGCCTACAGGTTCTGTAGTGACGCCTCTTGCACTCTTGATGCTGCACCTTAGACTTCTGCACCACTCAGGAGCATGTACTCAACTAGGATTTGAACTCACAACCTTCTGGTTCTACAGCAGTCAGATCTTCCTGCTACGCCACCGTGCATCTGTCAGTTATCAGTGAATTTGAATATTCTCTCATCATTGATTTTCTTGACTGAATTCAACAGTTTAAGGTCTTTCTTTATAGTTGTCTAATGTTGGTGGGGCATGTTAACCTGTTTTAATTGTACTCCTGAATCACTATGATCAAGAACAGTTTTTTAAAGTGTACTTTTAACAGAGCTGAGATTTACTTCAAAGGCAATTCACCCTATTGATTACACATATCAAGTCGTTTCAGATCTACATAAGTGCCCACGGAGGAGGGGTTAGGCTTTATTTTGGCCAGGGCCTAACTATTCTGGCCCAATAAGCACATGCCCTAGAAATATCTCTTATCGGGACTGTGGTTAGGGTGTTCATCATTGATGCTGGTGCTCTGAGTCCAAGATGTGCAAGGGCACTATTCTCAGATTCTCAGCAATACGTGTTAATGTCATTACTTGGCAACAGATACAACTGTATTGTTTGCATTTTAATTGCATTTTAATGTAGTACTACAATGAAAGATAGGCCATGTGGCGATGTTCATATTGAAACACATCATCTTTTTTAAAGTTCCCAACTTGTTTGATTTTTGTCCGATTTCCTCATTGAAAGATGGGAATCGGTAGTAAGAATTCTAGATAGCTGAGAATCATTTTGAAATCCACACCACATATTGCCATGTGGAAAAAACGTGTCTCTGGTAAGGAATCGCATCAGGTCTCGTGCATTTCTGTTCTTTAACATTCCTAATTTGTTGTGGAAACATGGCCCTGGCGGTAGTGTTGCTTCTGATGGAAATCTACCCAGAACCTGGTTGCCATATTCTCAGAATATCAGAAATGTGTATATTTACAGTAGCATGTCTGAACTGTCTCACATTTGCCATTTAAGCAATGATTATGCCAGTTATACCAAACCAATACACAACACAGAGTTTCAACTCCACGCGTACTCATTTCAGGGTTTTCATTTTTTTTAAACTATTTTCTACATTGTAGAATAATAGTGAAGACATCAAAACTATGAAATAACACATACGGAATCATGTAGTAACCAAAAAAACGAATCAAAATATATTTTATATTTGAGGATGTAAGGGGTGCGTACTGGCGGCAGAGAAGTCAGGCGCAGGAGCAAAAACTGTGTTACAACGGCACAGTTTAATAATAAAAATCACAGTAAACAAAGCAATCAAATACAATGGGTACAAAACCCGTCGTACACCAGACATAACGTGCACAAGCACTTACAATAAATAATTCCGGACAAGGACATGGGGGGAACAGAGGGTTAAATACACAACATGTAATGATGGTATTGAAACCAGGTGTGTGGGAAGACAAGACAAAACAAATGGAAAATGAAAAGTGGATCAATGATGGCTAGAAGACCGGCGACACCGACTGTCGAACGCCGCCCGAACAAGGAGAGGAACCAACTTCGGCGGAAGTCGTGACAGAGGGCAACAACCTCTACCTCAATGTGAGCAAGACAAAGGACCTGATCGTGGAAGGGGGGCTGAACACGCCCCCCGTTAACATCGAGGGGACTGAAGTGGAGCGGGTCGAGAGTTTCATGTTCCTTGGTGTCCACATCACCAACAAACTATCATGATCCAAACACAACAAGACAGTTGTGAAGAGGGCACGACAACACGTTTTCCCTCTCTGGAGACTGAAAAGATTTGGCATGGGTCGCCAGATCCTTAAAAAGTTCTACAGCTGCACCATCGAGAGCATCCTGACCGGTTGCATCACCGCCTGGTATGGCAACTGCTCGGCATCTGACCGTAAGGTGCTATGGAGAGAAATGCGTAAATATTTTCTTAACTCTATTTCTTGAACTGCATTGTTGGTTAAGGGCTTGTAAGTAAGCATTTCACGGTAAGGTCTACCTACACCTGTTGTATTCGACGCATGTGACAAATAACATTTGATTTGATTTTGATGGTTTATTCTCCCAACCCGTAGAACACTTGGACACATGAATGTCCTTGCAACGTTCTCATTGAATGTTTCTAAGAACATTAATAATGTCATTCTGAGAACACATGCAATTAAATACATGTGTTTAGAGAACATGGCAACCGTGTTCTGCGTATGTCTGGTGGGACGTTGATGGGATTTTCTCCTAACCCGCAGAAACCCGGACACATGAATGTTCTTGCAACGTTCCTATGATACTTGTCTAGCTCAGTGGTTCCCAAACTTTTATCGTCCCGTAGTACCCCTTCAAACATTCAACCTCCAACTGTGTACCCCCTCTAGCACCATGGTCAGCGTACTTTAAAATGGTATTTTCTGCCATCATTGTAAGCCTGCCATACACACACTATACTATTTATCAAACATAAGAATGAGTGTGAGTTTTTGTCACAACACAGCTCGTAGGACCAGGGCACAATAATACAATAATAATCAACAATTTTGCTCCTTATTTAACCATCTTACATATAAAACCTTATTTGTTCATCGAAAATTGTGAATAACTCACCACAGGTCAACGAGAAGGGTGTGCTTGAAAGGATGCTGTCACGCTCGTCAAAATGACAGGACCAAGGTGCAGCGTGGTGAGCGTACATTTTCCTTTATTTTGCAATGTCGCCAACAAAACAATAAACAACAAAACAAACGTGAAGCTCCGCAAGGCTATACATGCATTAAGGAAGACAACTACCCACAACTTCCCAAGGCAGGAAACTCTGAGCTCAGCCCAGTCCAGAAATCTGGCAGTGGCTTTCACTGAACCGCTTGTTGCAATCAGTAAGTGGACTGGAGGCAGGGCATGAAAGGGATAACAAATCCAGTTGTTTGTGTCATCCGTTTCGGGAAAGTACCTGCGTAATTGCGCTCCCAACTCACTCAGGTGCTTCGCTTTATCACATTTGACATAGTCCGTAAGCTTGAGTTCATTTGCACACAAAGAATCGTAAAATGATGGAAAGACCTGTGTGTTGTCCTTGTTAATGCAGACCGAGAAGAGCTCCAACTTCTTAATCATAGCCTCAATTTTGTCCAGCACATTGAATATAGTTGCGTAGAGTCCCTGTAATCCTAGATTCAGATAATTCAGGCGAGAAAAAACATCACCCAGGTAGGCCAGTCGTGTGAAAAACTCGTCATCATGCAAGCGGTCAGACAAGTGAAAATGATGGTCAGTAAAGAAAACTTTAAGCTCGTCTCTCAATAAATAAAAAAAACGTGTCAATACTTTGCCCCTTGATAACCAGCGCACTTCTGTATGTTGTAAAAGCGTTACATGGTTGCTGCCCATATCATTGCATAGTGCAGAAAATACACAAGAGTTCAGGGGCCTTGCTTTAACAAAGATAACCCTTTTAACTGTCATGTCCAAGACGTCTTTCAAGCTGTCAGGCATTCCCTTGGCCGCAAGAGCCTCTCGGTAGATGCTGCAGTGTAACCAAGTGGCGTTGGGAGCAACTGTTTGCATGCGCGTTACCACTCCACTATGTCTCCCTGTCATGGCTTTTGTGCCATCAGTACAGAAACCAACACATCTTGACCACCAAAGTCAATTTGATGTCATAAAGCTGTCCAGTACTTTAAAATGATCCTCTCCTGTTGTCCTGGTTTCCAGTGGTTTGCAGAAGAGGATGTCTTCCTTAATCACGGGATCATTCCTATGAAAACAGTAGTAAACCTAATGAGACTCTCAAGAGAACGTTCTCTAAAGTACTGGGAACGTTTATTGTTAGCTGGGAAGGAATGGGATTTATTGATGGTTTCAACTTTATTTTGAAATCCAGAATATCCACCTACTTAAGCCCTCAAAGACCAACTAAGATTGTTAACCGAATATCTTTAAAAGCAACTGTTTGCAGTTGACGTCACTTACTCCAATTAGCTACATTTGAACTAGATCTCTTCTTGATAAAGTAATGCCAGATGTAGTAACACGCCGAATGGAGTGGACACTTCTTTAAAGAGCTAGCTTTTTCCCAACAGTTTTATCAAGTACTGTTTTATGAGGGTGGAACTGAAGTCCTGAAATACTGTAGTCTTGCTAACAAGACAGACATTGCTAACAAGACAGACATTTAGCAGGCTGAAATGAAAAGGAAATAGCAGCACACTGTGACTCCAATGCCATACATTTAATTACAACCAAGATTTGGACAGCAGGCTGCCTTCATCACATTGTAAGCAGAGCAGAAGGCAACAGGGACTACAGAGACCAGTTGCTTCCTGTCTGAAAGCAAAGTGACTATCTATCTATTTAGATGAATTATTTCCTCCCCTGGAGATAGTAATAAAAACTAGAACATCAGTGATTATGATCTCTCTCTCTCTCTCTCTCTCTCTCTCTCTCTCTCTCTCTCTCTCTCCTCTTGCCTCTATTTCTTGTTCCATTCTCTTGGGTGTAGTGACTGGCTGATTATGATATCTCTCTCTCTCTTTTCCTCTCTTTTTCTCCTTCTCTGTCTCTCACCCCCTCGCTCTCTACCCCTCTTCCCTCTCTCTCCTCGTCCTCTCTCTCTGAAGAGGAGTGATAATTCCCTGCTTCCCTCTCCATTATTGACCAATCCACTTTGCCGGGAACAATAAGAATGACCCTTAGCCTCCTGGCTTAGAAAATACTTCCCCCAGGTTCAAGGTTTGAGTACTAAGGATATGTGTCTTAATGGCACAGTCGTACCATTGTTGATCATCAAGTGATAAACTTTTCTTGGAAAGAGCATTACAGTTCAGGATGGAATGTGGAGGATATGTGACTTCATGTTTTCTCTTACAATTATTTTCCAGCCTTGTCCCAGATCGGTTTGTGCTGTTGTAGCCAACCCCTATGATGGTTGTTACATTTTGACGTGACGAGGATCATAGGAGATGGCTAGTTGTTGACTCTCCTTTAGGAGGGATCCTCCTGACTGTGTTTCTCTCTGTCCAGCCCGCAGAGAACAATGACGCAGCAACAGAGCCCCCGGTGAGCCAGGAGGAGAAGAAGGGGGCAGGAGGCCCACGACACTTGGACCCAGCTGGGCTAGAGGACTGGGAGCAGGGGTCCCCCACACAAGACCACCTGGAGAGGAGAGGAGGAAGAGACAGAGCAGGTGAGACCTGAAACATCACACCTTTCCATCCTCGTTTTGTTGAAATATTTCTGTAAATAATTGTTTGGGTACCTAACTCGACTCCATTGCCACCTCTTGCCTTGACGACCTGAAACACTTCATCTGTCCATTGTCTACGACTGTCAGTCTGTATCCACACACAGCCTGTGTGTGTGTGTCCACAAACCCTCGCCTGCCAGTCTAAGCAGGACCTCACCTAACCTGTCTGGTTTGTCCCACCTGGAATATAAATATCCATGTTCCGGTCTGCTGCTTGTTCCAGTATCCATGATGGCAGGGTTTCAGGTGTCCTTTCAGTGACATTAAAAAGCTATTTGGTCGAACACTCAATCGCCTCGTAAATGACACCTGGCCTGTTGACAAATACTCTAATATTCTTCATTTCTACCACCCACTTGTCTTGAACTACGTTCATGTGTGTTTTACCCTCCATTACGTCCCTGCTTGTAGGCGTATGTGTTCAGCTGTACCTAAAATAGACACTTATCTGATCAGTCATGTGAGATAATATGAGCAGGTGTGTTATCAGATGGGAGTCACCGGAAGCTTCCTGAAGCATGGGATTTAGCCGGTAATGAACCACCTCCCTGTATCTGCACTGTTAGCACTGATAGGACGATATAGGACCTAATCTGACCAATGGGAGGATCAGGGCCCAGTTATCCCCGTTAATGTACCATGTAGGAAAACTGGGATCAGTTTGTGGGCATGCTTGTGTACGTGTGAGTGTGTTTGTGTGTCAGAGTAGGGAGGCTGGCGTGGGGAGGCTGCGTGGCAAACCGTTTCCAGATGGGGAAAATGGATGCAAAATGTTGAGGGAAAACCCCACTATTGGTTACAGACAGCCATTCTTGGTTGATTTAGCTCTGAAAAGGTTTGCGTGCGTTCCCATTTTCCTTGAGTGCAATCAAACAAAAGGAGCTTTGTAGCTGGATGTGGGATCGGGGTGGGGGGGTGGGGGTGGGGGGGGGGGGGTTGAGGGGGGGTTAGTGGTAGAGTAGAGTGTGTACCGTGTTACCATGTGGCTGAAGCCAAATCAAACCATCAAACTCTGCTAACTGGTGTGCAGAGCAGAGCATGACTTTTGTTCGGTGTGTGTGCGTGCATGCGTACCGTGTGTGTGCGTGCATGTGAGACAGACAGAGGAGGAAGCTGTCGGCAATGTTTATCTGTAATGGCCAAATGCAGCCAAGTATTATCTTAGCCCAGGCCTCCCACAGGAGAGCCAGAGTGCTGAAATGCATCGTTCATAATCCATGAATGGAGTGGTGGTCGAGCTGGGTGGTTGTTGTTCGTGCCACTCCTATGGTATTTTTCAGGTCCATTGCAAGCCTGCGTTCAAATTTGAGTGTTTGCCTGAGCCTGTCTGGAGTGGGACAGATGGGCGGGACTATATGCATTTTTGGGATTATTCCATTGGTTCCTTTGCCCCAGGAAAATATGTCAAATACTACTGCTGCTGCCATGATGGTCTGGTTGGTATGGTAGGGGTCAGTGTCATGTTTCCATCCCGTGCTGTGACTGTGGTGGGGATGGAGTGGAGGAGGAGGAAGAGAGGAAGCCCTGCTCTCATTGGCCCTGAATGTGTGTGTGTGTGTGTGTGTGTGTGTGTGTGTGTGTGTGTGTGTGTGTGTGTGTGTGTGTGTGTGTGTGTGTGTGTGTGTGTGTGTGTGTGTGTGTGTGTGTGTGTGCGTGCGTGCGTGTGTGTGTGTGCTCTGGTTTTGTGGGGTTCAGACAGAGGCACAGGGAGAAGCAGGAGGATAGGAGAAGAGATCACCAAGCGGGCATCTGGTAGACATTAGAAACAAGATGCCTTCTAGTGGCTTCACAGGAATCACAGGACGGTGCCAGCAGCAGCTAAACCACATGCAGACAGAGGAGAGACTCTCTCCTTCTTCTCTTCTTCTTCCCTGCTTCCTTTCATTTCACTTCCTGATCCCCGTTCGTCTCTGATCTCCTGTGCTCCGCTTCTTCCTGCCTTTTCTTCCTCTTTTTCCAAACGTTCGTCTTCCTCTCTATCCACTCCCTCTGTTGTATCTCACTTCCTCAAAGGTCTAATTCATCTCCAGTCTCTTCCCACAGGCCAGGACCCTTGGTAATATTTCCCCCCGCGTCTCAAGGGGTCACGAGAAGTAAAGTGAACCCAATGTGATCCCTAGGTCTCCCTTTCCCCTCCCCACTGCCCCCCACCCAAACATCCAGTTCCAGTGTTTGATAGTAGTAGCTGACTGATGGATGTCCTTATGTGTGGCTAGGGGCTACCCCTCGCTCCTGTTTTATGATGTTGTCTTTGTCAGGGACAAATGCTTAAACCCACAACAACAAGAAGAGGAAGTGAACCGGTAATCATGGCAAAGTGCTCAAAGTTGACCTGTAACCATGGTAAAGTGCACGCACGCACGCACGCACGCACACCCACACACACACACACACACACACACACACACACACAGCTCCATAACCTCAAGTCCAGCAGAACAGACATAGTGAAGACATATAGGACATATGTAACTAGTTATGTCGTTATATTAGTCTGCACAACAGCATAATGGTATCGGAATTTATGTTGGAGAGTTACAGTGTGTTACTGTTCTCTTCCCAGGTTTGTCATAAACATGTCGGCTACAGAGCCATTGAATACGTACCGACTAGTATCAAGCCACATTACCATGCCACAGTACCAATAGACATTTTGCCAACGGTAGTTTGGAGGCTTTGCTGTAAGAGTGGAACAGTAAAATGCCCTCTGGGCTACAAAGTACTTGAAACATCTGGGCCCTCTGTTGTCTTTCATCTCAGTGGTCCTCTCTGCTTTTAATATGGTAGATGATATGATACTATGGCAATAGTATCAGCCGCCCTGCATCACATTACAGTACAGTACATTTCAACATGCCCCTGGATGGAATGTCATAACAATGACGAGTCAGAAGGGACAGAACAGATCAAAGTAAGACAGCTAGAATAGCCCGTGGATGTAGACATAAAATTATGTCTGTTGTGCCGTGACGGTACACATCAGCAAACACCTTTTGACCTACTTTGAGAATAGTTTGCTCTTCTCTCAGTCGTCTCTCATGGCAGACTGAGCTAGCTAGCGCATGCAGTGTTTGGTTCTGTGTGACGGGATTAGTCGAACGAGAGGCCACACAAGGCCATGCACGGTCACGCTTCTTCTGAGGACAAAGTGAAAGTGAAACATTCATTTGCCGTATTCCCTGACAGTACAGCGTATACACAGAAAATAGCCAAGTTGACGTTTCTCATTGTGTATGACTTCTCTATTAAGTTCTGTAACAAAACAGGCACCAGTAGCACAAATAGAATGCAAATGGGGAGTTTCTTAGGGGTTTTGGTACACTGGGGAAGAGGGGGAAATGCACCAATCACCTCACAGTCCTCAAGCAGGGTAATCTGACAGTCCAGGTCACAACAGGTGATCCCACCGATATTGTTCCTGCTTTTCTCCCCTATGAATTGTGTGTAAATAGTATTCTTGTCGTATCTTTGTATCTCTTGGTATCAATTTTATACATTCTACATTGAAATACATGTAGTAAAAGTGTTAAACAAATCAAAAATATAGTTTATATTTGAGATTCTTCAAAGTAGCGACCCTTTGCCTTGATGAAAACTTTACACACTCAGGCCATTCTCTCAACCAGCTTCACCTGGAATGCTTTTCCAACAGTCTTGAAGGAGTTCCCAAATATGCTGAGCACATGTTGGCTGCTTTTCCTTCACTCTGCAGTCCAACTCATCCCAAACCATCTCAATTGGGTTGAGGTCAGGTGATTGTGGAGGCCAAGTCATCTGATGCAGCAGTCCATCACTCTCCTTCATGGTCAAATAGCCCTTACACAGCCTGGAGGTGTGTTGAGTCATTGTCCGGTTGAAAAACAAATGACATTCCCACTAAGTTACAGGTCTGTGAGAGCCAGAAATCTTGCTTGTGAGTAGGTGACCAAATACTTATTTTCCACCATCATTTGCAAATAAATTCATTAAAAATCCTACAATGTGATTTTCTGGATTTTTTTCTCATTTTGTCTGTCATAGTTGAAGTGTACCTATGATGAAAATTACAGGCCTCTCTCATCTTTTTAAGTGGGATAACTTGCACAATTGGTGGCTGACTAAATACTTTTTTGCCCCACTGTACATCACACGGCGGTTGGAACCAAAAATCTCAAATGTGGACTCATCAGATTTCCTCCGGTCTAATGTCCATTGCTCCTGTTTCTTTGCCCAAGCAAGTCTCTTCTTCTGATTGCTGTCCTTTAGTAGTGGTTTCACGCAGCCTCCTCTGAACAGCTGATGTTGAGATGTGTCTGTTACTTGAACTTCGTGAAGCATTTATTTGGGTTGCAATTTCTGAGGCTGGTAACTCTAATAAACTCTGGGTCTTCCTTTCCTGTGGCGGTCTTCATGAGAGCCAGTTTCATCATTGTCACGCCTTGTCTCTGGTGCTCGAGGGCGCCAGGTGACCCATCATTACGCACACCTGTCACCATCATTACGCTCATCAGCACTTCATTGGACTCACCTTCACTTTGTTGATTGCCCCCTCTATATCTGTCTGTTACTCAGTTTGTTCCTAGTGTCAGCATTATTGTCGTTATATTTTCCCTGTCCAGACACTGTCCTTGTTTGTTTCATGTCGGTTATTTATTCACTCCCTGTACTTGCTTCCCATCTCCCAGCTCCAGTCCTCACAATCATAGTGCTTGATGGTTTTTGCGACTTGAAGAAACTTTGAAAGTTCTTGAAATTTTCAGGATTTACTGACCTTTATGTCTTAAAGTAATGATGGACTGTCACTTCTCTTTGCTTATTTGAGCTGTTCTTGCCATACTATGAACTTGGTATTTTACCAAATAGGGCCATCTTCTGAATACCAAATGCATTATAAGGCTGCCTATAAGACTACAAATAGGCCTAGGTCTAATATTTATAACCTGCGCTTCACACTTCATGTGTGGCCAACGTTATGCGGCTGAACGTTTGAACAGTGTTAAGCTAGTGCTGACTCCTTCATTGAGATGCCCTTGCCACATTCATCAGACTCACACACAGCTGGGATGAATGTACACTACACAGCCAAGCTACACGTACACAGAGAGGGAGTGTTCACTCTGTTCCATCGGACTGCGCAATCCACTGTCTCGTCAGCCCAGCCAGGCAATTTATAAACTTGATCTCCACTATAAAGGCATCTAGACATTATCTCACATTTCTTTTAAACTAACATTTTGTTTTCAACTAAATGTATAAACTTTGCTGTCTGTCTCTCTGACACATCCATTATTTGAATATGTTGGTAACCCGTTGTTTAAAGGCTTATATAAGTTATAATGCCCTCGAAGCCGGTGTTTGGAGGATATATTGGCACGGTTTGCCCGCCCTTGGCTTCGTCTCATGCCTAACAACAGCCGTGCCAATATATCTTCCAAACACCAACTTCTTGGGCATTATAACTTAAATACGCCTTTGATTCAGGCAGGGTCAGGGAATAGGGGGCACATCTGACTGTTGATAGTTTCCAGGTCCAAACAGCAGGTTCCATGGAAAAAAGCAGCATGATTGAGAGGTGGGAGGTGGATGGATACTGTTGAGAGGTGGGAGGTGGATGGTACTGTTGAGAGGTGGGAGGTGGATGGATACTGTTGAGAGGTGGGAGGTGGATGGATACTGTTGAGAGGTGGGAGGTGGATAGATACTGTTGAGAGGTGGGAGGCGGATGGATACTGTTGAGAGGTGGGAGGTGGATGGATACTGTTGAGAGGTGGGAGGTGGATGGCTACTGTTGAGAGGTGGGAGGTGGATGGCTACTGTTGAGAGGTGGGAGGTGGATAGATACTGTTGAGAGGTGGGAGGTGGATAGATACTGTTGAGAGGTGGGAGGTGGATGTATACTGTTGAGAGGTGGGAGGTGGATGGATACTGTTGAGAGGTGGGAGGTGGATGGATACTGTTGAGAGGTGGGAGGTGGATAGATACTGTTGAAAGGTGGGAGGTGGATGGATACTGTTGAGAGGTGGGAGGTGGATGGATACTGTTGAGAGGTGGGAGGTGGATAGATACTGTTGAGAGGTGGGAGGTGGATGGATACTGTTGAGAGGTGGGAGGTGGATGGATACTGTTGAGAGGTGGGAGGTGGATGGATACTGTTGAGAGGTGGGAGGCGGATGGATACTGTTGAGAGGTGGGAGGTGGATGGATACTGCCAGGGAGGGATAGATAGGGCAATCTGATTGGTGGTGTGTATGTTGTAGCTGTACAGTGAGGGAGGCACGGATGGAAAAGGACACACACACACTCCTCCCCCCAAACAACCATGGACATGCACTCCGTCTGCAGGTGGGTGTGCTCTGTGTGTGTGTTCTGTGTGCTCTCAGTGCGTGTGTGTGTGAGAGAGAGAGAGTGCAGTTTAGCTATATGCTCTCTTGGTTAAATAAATGAAACTAGCTCCAGTAGGCAACATTGTTTGAGAGTGAACTGTATTACTGTACTGTATTGTATTATACTGTATGATATGGGCCGGAATTACGCACATCGTTCAAACCATGATAAAACAGAGAGAGAACATGTAATTCTGGTGCAGCACATGCAGCCTACAAAGTTACAAGTATAGGCTGATTTAATTTTGAAATATAATAGGGACTATTTGTTGAATTAGTAGGCTGACGAATATGTACCGTTCATAATATTTACCCTAATGTTATTAGCCTACCTCCTCTTTCTCTCTCTCTTATTGTTGCTTCATTTCTTCCCCGCTTTCAACAGTTAAATGAAATACGCTTTGTTGTCCTTATCTTCATCACAGCGGAGGCTGCTGAGGGGAGGAAGGCTCATAATAATGGCTGGAACGGCGTCAATGGAATGGCATCAACAACATGGAAACCAAGTGCTTGATTTATTTGATACCATTCCACCCATTCCCCTCCAGCCGTTACCACGAGCCTGTCCTCCCCAATTAAGGTGCCACCAACCTTTTGTGCATCATCATTCTAATGACATCCTTGAATAACTACAGAACTAGAATTAGGTGCAGGCTTTCACTTCTCTTCAGGAGGTTTGAAAGGCTATGGGTGGGTCTGAATAAATAACTGCTATGGCCTACTGCCATCGCGCCTTCGCTCTTCATTCAAACTACCTGTGAGTCTTATTGACTGCTGTATTTACATTCAGAAAAAAAGAGCTTGCGTCCCTCTTCGAATAGTCTATTGGTATAAGAAATGCTAAAAAAGAAATTGGTCCAGCAAGCTATTCTAGTCTAGCGTTTCCTGCATGGGACTCCAAGAGCTAAGGAGCAGTTTTTTTTAAGGAGGCCAGAGGAGCACAGGTGCTTGGGTATTGCGCAAGAGACCGGGGCTATAAGCTAGAACCTTATTATGCCTAACCCATCACTAATTAGCTAAATGTAAGGCTAATATTACATTGAATGTATTACCTGAAAGAGGTTAGGACATCTATACATGGTACAGTATATTAATCTAGAACAGGATTGTCTATTTCGGATGCAATTTGAATGGAGTTGATGGAGAGGGAGAAAGACTGAGTGCACTGAAAAGCAACGATATTCGAGTGATAGGCTGTTTTAAAACTCTGCAGCTGCAATTAAAAAAAAATGGAATCTTTACAATTAAAAAACAAGGAGACCCCCGATGGGGATGGGGAAATTAGACGTGCATTTGGTCTTTGTATTAGGGTAAATATAGGCCTGCCTGTCACAAGACAAAACGTTACCATGATGCGATGGATGACAGGTCTACATGCATTGTGAAATGTGCTCCATACTGAGATGGGCTGTCTGTCCCCACACTGAGTGTTGATGATTCATCATGCGGAGGCCGTAGAGAAGCCACATTTAGCCACTGCTTATAATTTAACAGTTCCATTTCACGCCATGCTGTTCGTATAAATAATTGATTATAATTTACCCGTTTCTCGTAGTTATTTATCCCGGGAAAAGGGAGTGGTTTTGTGCCGTAAATCCCGGTAAATCTCGGTAACAGGGTTCCCGCCATTCAAACCTACTCTCCAGTGATTGGTGAGAAATTCATGTATGCATGTATGCCTTTGCCTATGTGAGATTGCAGTACATATGTAGCATCTTAATTTGATCACTCTTTTGTTGTTGAGAATTGTCCTGCCCACCTGGGAATGCCAACCTGTACAATATTCAAAGTTTAAAAAAGATTCTAAAGTTTGTCATTTTTACTTTAAAATATCAGACTTGATTTGCCCTACCGAAAAATGAATCAACCCCTAAAAGAAAAATGTCCATGAATTATAATTTCCTGTTGCTGTAGGATTATTTTCCTGCTCTAGTAAACTGGCTCAAATTAAGATCCTACAGCTGTACACGTGATACATGTTTAAAGACATGCCACATTACAGACACGGAACATACAAAGCACCGCTTGACATTTCTCTGGAGGCGGGAAACCTGTATTGCTGAGTCACTTCCTCCTAACTGGAATCTACGTCCCCGGGCAGTAAGGATGCCTTCTCCCTTTCAGACTCAGCTTCTACGGAAAATACAGACAACCAGACATTCCATATGAGGACTGTAGGTGTGTACTCCCGTATGTACAATATCTACAGTATGTGGCTGTATATTCCAGCATGTGCATTTATAGATTTCCCCATTTTCCATGACCATGCACGGGGTGCTGAGCCAGCTTCTTCTAGGCATCTGTGTTTATGCTTGACGATGTGTGTGAGGATTAATCATGTTTAGTGTGTGTGTGTTGGGGGAGGGTGATATAGAGGAAGGAGGAAAGGAGAGAGAAGATGTCTGGGTGTTCACCTCACCTCCCCCTCCTTTCCCTCCCTCACCATCCCCTTCGTCCTTCCCTCTTTTTCCTGGAAACACGCGGCCCAGTGATGGAGAGCTAGTCTTCCACTGACATTCACGACTCTTCACACACAGCTCTCAGGCCAATGTCAAAGTTCACCAGGTCCAGAAGTGTGTTTAGTGACTGTGGAGAGAACGATAGGAGGCTAAACTGAACTGAGATCTGGTGAGGCGACATGGAGGCTGGCTCATTGCCCTGGTCTAAACTCCCCCTTCTGGTCCACTGGTATAAGTACAATAGTTGGGCAATACTCTTTTCAACACATTTGCTTTTCAGATGAATCTCGTTACAGAGACAAAGGCGGAGAGATTTTTTTTAAAAGCGTGCACAAACACAGAAAGACGAAGACGAGGAGAAAGAGAGGGAGAGCGGCGGTCTGTGATCTCACAGTGGTTGGCCAGGGCTTTGTGTAACCTGGCTGAGAGCTGATATGTACTGAGAGATATGTACTGTAGTTGTAGCTGGGAGATGGTATGTACTGAGAGATATGTACTGTAGTTGTAGCTGGGAAATGGTATGTACTGAGAAATATGTACTGTAGTTGTAGCTGGGAGATGGTATGTACTGAGAGATATGTACTGTAGTTGTAGCTGGGAGATGGTATGTACTGAGAGATATGTACTGTAGTTGTAGCTGAGAGCTGATATGTACTGAGAGATATGTACTGTAGTTGTAGCTGAGAGCGGATATGTACTGAGAGATATGTACTGTAGTTGTAGCTGGGAGATGGTATGTACTGAGATATATGTACTGTAGTTGTAGCTGGGAGATGGTATGTACTGAGAGATATGTACTGTAGTTGTAGCTGGGAGATGGTATGTACTGAGAGATATGTACTGTAGTTGTAGCTGGGAGATGTTATGTACTGAGAGATATGTACTGTAGTTGTAGCTGGGAGATGGTATGTACTGAGAGATATGTACTGTAGTTGTAGCTGGGAGATGATATGTACTGAGAGATATGTACTGTAGTTGTAGCTGGGAGATGATATGTACTGAGAGATATGTACTGTAGGTAGCTGGGAGATGGTATGTACTGAGATATATGTACTGTAGTTGTAGCTGGGAGATGGTATGTACTGAGAGATATGTACTGTAGTTGTAGCTGGGAGATGGTATGTACTGAGAGATATGTACTGTAGTTGTAGCTGGGAGATGTTATGTACTGAGAGATATGTACTGTAGTTGTAGCTGGGAGATGGTATGTACTGAGAGATATGTACTGTAGTTGTAGCTGGGAGATGATATGTACTGAGAGATATGTACTGTAGTTGTAGCTGGGAGATGATATGTACTGAGAGATATGTACTGTAGTTGTAGCTGGGAGATGTTATGTACTGAGAGATATGTACTGTAGTTGTAGCTGGGAGATGGTATGTGGACTTTACTGGGGCTGTAGCTGGATGGCTCTTTTCTATTACATGTGATCTGCTTGGATGTTGTCTGCTGATGCTCTGATGTTCACACAGACACATTGCAAAGTGTGTGAGAGAGAGTGTGAGTGAGAGAAAGTGTGAGTGAGAGAGAGTGTGAGTGAGAGTGTGAGAGAGAGAGAGAGAGAGACAGAGAGAAGGAGAGAGGGAGAGAGAGAGAAAGAGAGAGAGAGAGAGAGAGAGAGAGAGAGAGAGAGAGAGAGAGAGTGAGAGAGTAGGTGAGTGAGACAGTGAGTGAGAGAGTGAGTGAGTGAGTGAATCAATCAAATGTATTTATAAAGCCCTTTTTACATCAGCTGATGTCACAAAGTGTTGTACAGAAACCCAGCCTAAAACCCCAAACAGCAAGCAATGTAGATGTAGAAGCACGAGGTCTAGGAAAAACTCTCTAGAATGGTCAGAACCGAGGAAGAAACCTAGAGAGGAGCCAGGCTAGGCCAGTCCTCTTCTGGCTGTGCCAGGTGTAGATTATAACAGTACATGGCCAAGATGTTTAAACGTTCATAGATGACCAGCAGGGTCAAATAATAATAATCACAGTGGTTGTAGAGGGTGCAACAGGACAGCACCTCAGGAGTAAATGTCATTTGGCTTTTCATAGCCGATCATTGAGAGCTGGAGACAGCAGGTGAGGTTTAGAGAGAGAGTCGAAAACAGCAGGTCCGGAACAAGGTAGCGCATCCGGTGAACAGGTCAGGGTTCCATAGCCACAGGCAGAACAGTTGAAACTGGAGCAGCAGCACAACCAGGTGGACTGGGGACAGCAAGGAGTCATCAGGCCAGGTAGTCCCGAGGCACTGTCCTAGAGCTCAGGTCCCCCTGAGAGAAGAGAGAGGGAAAGAGAGAGGAAAAGAGTGAGAGAAGTAGAGGGAGCATACTTAAATTCACACAGGACACCAGATAAGAAATACACCAGATATAACAGACTGACCCTAGCCCCCCGACACATGAACTATTGCAGCATAAATACTGGAGGCTGAGACAGGAGGGGTCAGGAGACACTGTGGCCCTGTCCGACGATACCCCCGGACAGGGCCAAACAGGCAGGATATAACCCCACCCACTTTGCCAAAGCACAGCCCCCACACCACTAGAGGGATACTTTCAACCACCATCCTGAGACAAGGCTGAGTATAGCCCAAGAAGACCTCCCCCACAGCACGAACCCGTAGAGAGAGAGAGAGAGAGAGAGAGAGAGAGAGAGAGAGAGAGAGAGAGAGAGAGAGAGAGAGAGAGAGAGAGAGAGAGAGAGAGAGAGAGAGAGAGAGAGAGAGAGAGAGAGAGAGAGAGAGAGAGAGAGAGAGAGAAAGAGAGAGAGAGAGAGAGAGAGAGTGAGAGAGTAGGTGAGTGAGAGAGTAGGTGAGTGAGACAGTGAGTGAGAGAGTGAGTGAGTGAGTGAATCAATCAAATGTATTTATAAAGCCCTTTTTACATCAGCTGATGTCACAAAGTGTTGTACAGAAACCCAGCCTAAAACCCCAAACAGCAAGCAATGTAGATGTAGAAGCACGATGGCTAGGAAAAACTCTCTAGAATGGTCAGAACCGAGGAAGAAACCTAGAGAGGAGCCAGGCTAGGCCAGTCCTCTTCTGGCTGTGCCAGGTGTAGATTATAACAGTACATGGCCAAGATGTTTAAACGTTCATAGATGACCAGCAGGGTCAAATAATAATAATCACAGTGGTTGTAGAGGGTGCAACAGGACAGCACCTCAGGAGTAAATGTCATTTGGCTTTTCATAGCCGATCATTGAGAGCTGGAGACAGCAGGTGAGGTTTAGAGAGAGAGTCGAAAACAGCAGGTCCGGAACAAGGTAGCGCATCCGGTGAACAGGTCAGGGTTCCATAGCCACAGGCAGAACAGTTG